>NC_135779.1:0-94419 GCF_028453695.1 Augochlora pura
ATGAACATTCTTTGCTTAGCTGTCTCTCATTCTGATATTCGGTCCCAAGCTCTTCTCTGCCAATTGAAATAAAAATTCTAGCCTCGATATTTCTTCACCTATCGTTTCTTTATATAAAAGACCGTATTGTAGAAGACACAAAGTGTGAAATTAGGTGGGCTGCTTCTTTGGCAAAGATCTTTATTCTCTAAACTCTTTCTCTTCGAAAAAGAGAAGGCTGACCAGCGACGATCTCAGAGATCGTTTACAGTATTGTCGTATAAAGAACGCTATGCATTTCTTCCAAGCGCGCGTTTTTCTACACTGTAGATCCACAATTACATTGTAGACTCGTAAAACAATTTCTGGAGTGCGCATATCAAAGAATATACAGTCGTGAATAACATGAATTTTTCAAATGGTCAAATGACCGCTCGCGGTAGACTAGACATGTTATAAATTTTTTTTGTAAAGTAAGCAATAAAGAAAATTAACAAAAGCGGTCGCCCTTGTTCGACGGAATTCGACGATTCAAGAGCGACAGAACGAAGCGACGAAGAACTGAATCAATTCGTTCGAACAACAGTTCGCAAATTCTAACATATGCGACCCGGGTGAGCCTCCGAGCGGATGGTTTTACCGGCGCTCGTACTCGTCACTTAAGCGCGTAATAAACTAAGAATATGTCCTCTACTCCTAATAAGAAATGTCTTCATAGAAAATGCTTATTAGCTTACAAAGTACCCGAATATCGTAAAGGCATTTCTCTGTATCTCTGAACCACCCTCCTGATTTCGCTACTCTCAATACAATGTTATTATGAGGAACCCTTACCCTCGCATTATAAACATGTATATTGGACTTTCCGAATGCTGTGCAAAGATGCAGAAAATTGCATCTTTATCCTTCCAGTTTCTGTAGGCCACTAAAATACAGCTCCGCGTACCATTTTTTCGGCAACCCATCCGCCATATTGAGTCCGCCATTTTGTTTTTTGATTTTTCAAATTTAGATTCGTAATCAGAACTCCTGAAAATATACGTACATCATCTATTTTGTGAAAATCAAAATATTTTTTCGACAACCCATCCGCCATATTGGGTCCGC
Organism: Augochlora pura; assembly: GCF_028453695.1. Classification (NCBI taxonomy): domain Eukaryota; kingdom Metazoa; phylum Arthropoda; class Insecta; order Hymenoptera; family Halictidae; genus Augochlora; species Augochlora pura. The sequence continues at coordinate 1,087 of NC_135779.1, forward strand.
CATTTTGTTTTTTGAACTTTCAGTGTCAGATTCCTAATCAGCAACCATGAAAACCCTTACATACAAATTTTCAATTAATTGTTGATGGTTTCCATAACATTCCCATAACCTTGGCATAGGTGGCGCCATCTCGCGTCTCGATCTTAAAGCTGAAGTAAAACTAATCTCAAGTACCGCCATCTCGCGTCTCGGCTATATGACCGAGATTCGGACAGTTCATGCATGCCTACCACGTTATACGCAGTTGTCTTACGATTGCCTTTCCAAACATCTGAGAATCGGAATCTGTTAGTACGTGACACATTATGGATTTATATCTAGCTGACTGGCTCATTTAATTACAATATTTGTAAATTGGAGAAATTGTGAATGACGATGATTTGTATATCGCGTTATTATAGTTTAATACACATTTTGTAAGAAAAAAAAAAAACCTCAATTACCGCAGATTTCAGTGCTGTTTGAATTACATACGTATCATTTGGGTTGCTCACATGTTTACATATAAGTCTGATTAACAATACATATTGACAACACAACAAATGTTGACGAAATACAATTACTTTCTCACATATAGAAAGTTTAGCAATAACTGATGAAAGTCATATCAAATATGTGAATAATCAATATGTGTTCATGGTATCAGCAATTTACTTTTGTTGCATAATTTACATGCTTTTGGAAAATATACTTTTTTCTCTATTTATAAAAAGAAAGAAAGATCTTTTCAATTCTTTAGCAACTCGATCTATGATAACGAATCGTCGCGAATTATTGTTGTATCCATTTAATTTATATGTGTTCTTGTATTGAGGCTCTTCAAGGAGAATCAATGCCTAACAATGAGTGATTTAAATGATTCGGTAATAATTTGTGAGACTCTATCTGACTCGAATAAACAAACAGAAAGCCACCAGTTAAATCGGGAGAGAGGTAAAAAAAAACATAAGAAAAGGACATTTTATGAAAGTCCCCTAAGACAAATTCAGTTAAGGTATTCATCAATGTTAGCAAATACATAATGATAATGTAGATGATTTATAATCAAATTTCGTTTATCAAGTATTGGCTTTAGATTATAACATTAATATCTATCATGGATGATTTTTTATAATTCTGGCAGCAAACGATGGCAGCAAAAGGAAAAAAAGCAAAAACAATTAAATTTTACTGTAACCAATCGTCAAAGTAACGACAATCAAAATGAGCTTTTCTCCAACGATGAAATTGATAGTTTGTGCCAAGACGGTATAATTGTAATAAGCGATAATGAATGTGAATGGTCAAACATATCAAAGGACAAACATATTTGCAAAGATAGGGGGCGGACTAAAAAGAGATTTTTGGAAAAGTTGGACAACAACAATTCAAATCTACCTTTAAAACGCAAAAAGTCCCATGTTGTTACATACCCGAACAGAAGAAGAACCATTTTTCTATCGGATAATGAAGATTCTGATATAATTGCGCTTGAGGTAGATGATGAAAACAGAGGTAAATGCAACACAATGTATAGTATATATATATATATATATATATATATATATATATATATATATATATATATACCTACAAATTTCAGATATGCATACTCATCTTAATATTTGTTTCTTCAGTTCCATCGGATTCTGTAAATCAGAGTACAGACGATGTAGTTGTAGTTTGGTCTTCTAAAAACACAGCTCTGTCAGGTATTCCGATCAAAGATGGAACCAATGTCAACAAAGGAACAATGAGAGAAAGACTGGTAAATTTTGGAAAAGATGCAGGAGATATTTCAGATGGAGAAAAGAAATATGCAGGAATTTGGAACCAGAGAGAAAAAAAAGATGAAGCAGCAATCGTAAATGAGATAGAAGGAAACAATGAATCTGTTATAAAAGAAATTACAGATGAGGAAAACAAAGCTGAGAATATTGTAAATCAAGATGAAAAGAATAGACTTTTTATGATAGATTACAATCCAGATCCAAAAAATCTTCACTGTTTAATAACCAAAAAGAAAAAGAAGAAGAATATGAATGATAATAATGCAAGAGAAGCGCAGATGAATGATAATGATTACTTACTTTTCAACAAGGAAAATTTTAACTTGCCGATCTGTGAGGAAAAGATGTGGGTTAAAGTAACAACGTTAAAACCAAGATGGTTTACTAGCGTATTATCAAGATTGTTACGGAAGTCATCCCAATTGTATAAGAAAAATATGCAACCCGGCACATCGACCACACAGGATATGATTCCGAAAGATAATCAGTCGTTGAACGATGAAATGAGAGGATCTGTGAAACTTCCACGTAAACGTTTGAGAGAGATTGTTATTGATGGGAGTAATGTAGCTATGTCGTAAGGCAATTTATTTACCAGCTTTTCTCAATACTGATGTATATATTCATATTAATGAATAATAATATTCTTTCATCACTTTATAGACATACAAATGGCAGAAATTTCTCAGAAAAAGGATTAGAGATAGTGATTAAATACTTCAGCTATAGAGGACACCGGGTAAAGGTGTTTGTACCTCAACATGTGAGATCAATAAAATGTCCATTGCTTGAAAAATGGTATACAGAAGGTATAGTAGTCTTTACCCCCAGTAGATGTATAGGTGGAAAATGGATAACTCCTTATGACGACCGGTAGGTTACACATTTCTTACAATTTGTACTCGCATACATTTCATTTTTCTTACGTATCTAATGTATCGTTTTCATTGTCCTTAAGCTACATAATAGAATATGCAACAATGTGCAATGGTATTGTAATTTCGTCGGACCAATTCAGAGATCTATATAAAGAAAAGCCAGAATGGCGTGATACAATTGTGAATCGATTACTGGCTCCAACTTTTGTCGATAACATATTAATGTTTCCAGAAGATCCTTTAGGCAGGACAGGACCCACACTTGAGCAATTTTTAAGCTACTAAGTGTGGGAAAGTAAATTTATGGTAAGCAACAGATGGAAATAGGATTTAATGGCACATCGGGAGAAACTTTGTGTAGTTAAATCCCACAAACCACTCGTGTAAAAACAGTTCATTATTAAATAACGTACTCTCGCTGTATAGTGTACAAACATACATTTAGTTATTATATGCTTATTCTTTACACGATTACGCGAAACATTCTCATGAAAGATGTTTTGATAAAATTTTCAATAACAATTATTTCCACAATTGTCACCTTGTTGAACGTAAAACGTAACTTTCATACTAAAAATACAAAAATAGTACTTAAGTAATTTAAACAAGCGCACAAGAAAGTAATTACTTTCATTGTCAACTAATTTATACGTTACTACTTTTTCACTGTATTATTTACTGCTTAAGCTAATGGTTTCTGAGATATTTATGCTATCTCACCTAAAGCGAATTATTTAAAAAAAAAAAAATACCATCACCGAATGTTACCTATTTCAAAAATCATTGAAGTGATTGGCAAGTATCTAACGTACAAGAATAGTTTTGTTTAAATCATTATTTTCAATATAATTACATTGTTTTCTGTTTTCGCATTATAAAAAGAAAGGAGATATACACACATATCTTAGAAATTAAATACTTAATATGAATTTCGATTATCATCATATATGGAATCATTATAAAACAAAATGTTTTCTTATTTAGTTACTTGTACTGATTAGTAAATTAAATAATTATAAAATAAAGAAAAATAACATTCAATCTTCGGCGAAAAGTTTCATTTCCATTGAATTGTTAACCACTACGAATGGACTTACATGCGGTAACAAACAATCAGCCATCAATTGAAAATGAAGAATCCCATGTAGGTCTCAAACACCATTTCCGAGATTTGCGTATGTTGGCCATACTCTCTTCAGCAGTATCTCGAGCTAAACGTTGAATTGGATTGTTACTCGTATTGCATACTGAATTCGATAACACTGATTCGTGTTGAAAAACAGATGTAACATCTAAAAAATATTTCATGCAATTTACTATTATTTAAAATGTTATCATTATTTAATACTCAAACACCATAAGAAATTTAATTACTTGATTTAGCAAATAGTTTTTCTAGCACATATTGGTCATCTTGGGATGATATAATTTTATTGTCATCGGACCGTCCAAGACGACGGCCGATCAAGTGTGAGATGCGTTCTCCTTCAAACATGGCAGATACCTCGCCGTTTTCTGTTGGAAAACTTTTATTTTTGCGATTACGTTTACGTAATCTCATATCTCCGCTATGTTTCGAAGAATACGTTTTACTTTCTTTATCGGATATTACCGAAACTTTAACTGCCTCATTAGTATCATTGACCGAAGAATTTGGCACAGTTGTTTCAGTTTCTATCAAGTCTGATTGAATATCAGGAACTGTACGATATATTTGATTTCGTTTGTCGTCATTACAATCTGTTATATCGTTCGTGGCTAACACACTGTCCTTGTTAATACCTATAATACTAGTTTCATCGTTTTGTTCATGAGATTGACTTCCAGTTTTGATATTCTTTATTATTGCACTATCATAAAGTAACCGATTATCATTTGTCAAATCAACTTTGTCATTATCATCATCATCATTATTATTACTATTATTATTATTACTATTACTAATACTACTTTGAACACAATTACTTTCTGATACAGCGTTGCTACGCGTTATAGATGTTTTTTGTGTTATACTTTTACTAAGGGTAGCTGCCAATTTCCGCATTTCTTCAATCTTACGTGTTGAAAATTTAGTGGTTGTTGGAATTAATTTCGATTCTCGAAACAAGTGATCGGATTCGCTCGAATGTCCGTCAATGAACTCGTTCAAATTGAAGAGCTCGACCAAGTCGGAAGTTTTAAATAATCTTCGTTGGCGAGGATCTTCCAAAACTTTGTTGGACAAAAGTAATTTGAATATTTGACGGTGGTATATCTAAACGCAAAAACGAGAATAGAATCACTTTAAAGAAACCCCAACAGTTCTAGAAGAGTTTTGGCCATAATTTCAAAGTAACGTTATTTTACCTTTTCCTCTATAGTACCAGCTGTTATAAGTCTGTAGATGGTAACTCTTTTATTTTGTCCAATTCTCCAAGCACGTTCTCTTGCTTGAGCATCTGTTGCTGGATTCCAGTCTGGATCATAAATAATAACTCGATCCGCTCCAGTTAAATTCACGCCTAATCCTCCGACACGCGTAGTTAATAAAAATATAAAGTATGAAGAATCCTAAAATAAAGAAAAAAAAAACGAAAAGGATAGGTGAAAATATTACACGCGCGTTTCGTCAACATACGTACGTACATACATTGTTAAATAACCTGATGGTTTCTTGTCGCTGCGAAATGGGAGTAGTTCCATCCATTCTTAAATATTTGTATTCGTCCTTTTGTACCAAAGACTCTAATACGTGCATCATCTATAAATAAAGTAAATGGGTGGACAATTTCGACATACCAGACTTTTTCCAAATAGAATTTTTCATTGTTTCCTAATAGATACCTGTCTTCCTTGGGTGAATAGTAGTACTCTATGGTCCTGTTTTTTCCAAATTTTAAGAAGCGATCGAACCACAGTCATCTTACCAGAACGTTTCCAACAACCAAATTTTCTCAACGATTCCACTGGTAAATCAACGTCCTCGTCCGATTCCTAAATATGCGTTATACTTCACATGGTGTGTTTTAGAAGATTTGTATAGTATAACATTAACCTAACATTAAGATCTTACAATCGGACTCGAAAATATGAACAAATCCGGATGATTACATATTTTTCTGAGCGCTGACAACGCTATTAGTAATCGAGCTTTGTATCTACCACCTTCCGTGTGATTTTTTTCATGTAAAATAAAGGAGACATCCTCGGAGCTTAAGTAGTTTTTATACAATTTCTTTTGTTCCTCCGTTAGACTGCAGAATAATACCTTGAGTATAATATTACATTCTTAATATCCCTGAATAGAAAATCATGATAGTATTATTACTTATCTCCGTTCATTTCATTCACCAAATACCTGCTCATTTTTGTCTGGTAACGTCACATGATGTTGGACATCGTTTTTTGTTCTTCTAAGCATGTACGGTGTAATAGCATCTTTGAGCATCATAGCAATTTGTAGCGCGGTAGCCTCTTGAAGAGGACTAGCGTTTGCGTATCCTCCTCGCGTTATAGGGCTGACGCAGTGCTCCAGGAATGCAGGTAAAGTACCTAATTTGCCTGGTAAAATGAAGTCAAAAAGGGACCATAATTCCTTCAGAGAGTTCTGCATTGGACTGCCAGTTAGTAACAGTCGATGCGGAGTGGAGAATTCTTTTACCGCTTTACTGACCTGCGAATCATTATAGATTACATTTCGGATGTTTCCTTTTAAAATTAGAATGATCATTAGAATTATAAAAGTTCGATTTAACTACAAATCGATCTAAAGTACTTTTGCCTGTGGATTCCTTATTTTGTGTCCTTCGTCGAGGATCAGATAGTGCCATTGATTAGCTACAAGTAAGTCTTTATGGTTGAGTATTCCGGAATAAGAGGTAATCAAAATACCACCGGATTTTAAGGAATGTATTAGATATCCCAAGTCACCTATAAAAAAAATCCATTACATGTTAGGCTGTGCACGATGTTTCATATGTTTCATTAGTGAAACAACCAAATATACAGATGAGAGCACTAAGATCAAATTTGCTGTTTGTAACTTCAACAGACCATTGTATGTTCCAGATTGGTGTAAAACAACTACCCTTAAAATAGGCCACCATTCATGAAAATGCTTTACCCATTGTTCCATCAATGTAGCTGGGCAAACAATTATGCTGGGTCCTAAACCTCTAAATCTATTGAGAAGAGCACACTGTACATTATTAAAAATATAAATGATAAAATGTGACAGTGACAACTCATATAATACTTATTTATGTTTACCTTCCACCATCTGAAAGTAATTCGCTACAATCCAGACCTGCAAGAAATGCAATAATTTGTACAGTTTTTCCCAATCCCATTTCATCTCCTAATAAACCTCCTAGATCGCGACAATGAAGTTCCCATAACCATTGTACAGATACTTTTTGATATCTGAAAACGATTAGAGAAATTCAAGTAAGCTTTAACATATACATGTATTTTATTTGACGTTGTTCTTGAACAATACTTGTATAATTTTTTCCATATAGATTGTGGAACTTTGAATAAGTTATCTATTTCATGCAATGGTTCTGGTCTCGGATGTCCATTTTCCTCAACCCTTTGCCTGTATATCTGTTCGTCCCCGTCATCCAAAACTAAAATATAATATTCCCATCGATAGATACTTATTACATTTTGCAATATAACCATCTAAAATGCACACCTTTATTTCTCTGGATAGACTTTGTGGCTGTTTTCTTCTTCTTTCGAGATGGTTCCGATTCACCTCCTAAAAGTGAAATTTCAAATATTAAGAACTTCAACGTGTACAGACTGTTTTCTTAATTTCATATTTACCTGACTCAATATGTTCGTCGCTCGGAACATAATCACTATCGGAATCACTTTTTACATCCACAGAATTTGTGTTATCTATATTTACAGTGAATTTATTTGTACAATCCATTTTCTTTACTTTACTCGTTCTATGTGCGCAATTATCACTTTGATTAAAATCTTTGACTTTTGTAGCTCTTAAAATTGATTTTCTCTTAACATTTTTGTATTTGGGTTGTCCCGCAACTATGCACTTCTTGGAGTTCGCTTTCGATAACGTTAATTTTTTTAAAGGAATTGTTTGATCGACAGTATTAGATGTTTTTGTCTTTCCTTTTAATTCTTTTCTTTGTTTGGCAAGCTCGGCTTGTCGCTGTATATACTTTTCAAGATTTAGAAGATTAAAAGATTTAAATGTCCTGAAATAGAAATCAATTAGATATTATTACATCGCTAGTCAGATTATCTTGAACCTCTCTATGTACTCTTTAGTTTTCGAAGAATCCGATTGTTTTGAGATTGCTTCAAATGGAGTTATTTCTCCGGACGAAACCCGGTTCTGCAATACCGTTTGTTGCAAGTTATCTGCATTAGTTTCTCTGTTTTTGTCTAGATTTAATTTTTCCGATCCTCCCAAACGTGAAACCTTATTGTCACATATTTGCAAATTTGCTTTCACGATGCTTTGAATGTCTTTCGTTGCTTTCAAAATAATACTTTGCTCAGTTCTAATAGACAAAATCTGAAATCATTCGCAATAGTAAAATATATACGAGAGGATGACTCCCCTCGCAGTGGTAAAGAAATTGATAAAGGTAAAGTATATATTTCAAGTAACATAAAAAGATGTTGGTGTACAACTCCTAACCTTCGAGACATTTTGAATTTCATTATCATTTGTATCGTTAGCTTCTTCAAAATTTTGATCATCGTCCTCCATTATTGTATGCAGCACAGGGTGTATCAAAATTATTCCAACTCCGGGAAATGATGGTTTCCTGAGGTCATTCGGAGTAACTTTTTACTTAGCAAAAATATAATGCGTGAAACTGCATTGTCTCGCCAGTTAACACGTTGACGCCGGCGTGCATCACCGGAGGGTCACACTTGTATTTCACAAAATAGGCAGTACAAAATAGGTTTATTTTTCAATTCTCAACATTATAAACAGACATTCAATATTTATAAAAACATAACAATTCAATATTATAAATATAAAATAATTATTTAAATTTTTTTTTTATGTAATATTTGAAAACATGGTGGGCAGAGTGCCGGTTGGCCCTTACATCGGTTACAATACGTTTTTACTTTTTTTGCCTTATTCGCGGCATACTGCCTACCATTTATTTTAGACATACGTTTATAACATTCTTCACATCGCTGTCTCGTTTTTCTCGCGGGTCCTTGGAACGTCTGCAGAAAATGTCTACGTTGTTTGGGCACTACTTCAGTTTCAGATTGTACATTTAGGGGTTCCACTTTACTGAGGAGATACATCGGTAATTTTTTCGCGTAATTTAAAAATTTCCATACCTTCGGTACCCCGTTTTTCTTCTTCTCTGATCTTTATTAATTCTTATTTTATTCTTCTAATTATTTTATTCTTCTAATTTTTATCTCAGATAATTTTTGTTTTTTGTATTACATGTATTTTACTTCCGCTTCTAGATTTTAATAACAGAAGAATTCAATTTGATTTCGATTCTTACGTGGAATTCCTGAGCCTGCATGCATACAAGTTCCCAATGTCTGCATTTTTTAAAATTTTCGTTGCATGCTCAGATAAGGAAGTTACACAGCGTCAATTTTTTTATTCTTTTGTGATTTCAAATTGTAGCTTTAAAAATTTCCCTTCTTAGTAGACATAATGATAAAGATAACACGGTAATAAAAGGGAATAGAGCGGGACAATATACGTATATGATTTTTCTTTTATTTCATGAAACGTCGCCAAAGGTGGCTAACATAAGAGCCAGCTTAACTAACCATAAATATGTATGTAATAATAACGTGATTGTTTCAAATTTCATTCGACGGAAATTGTGATTCACCCCAGGAAGTGGACAGAATATATTCTTTGCTCGTTAAAATATTGGAATATTTTCAGAAAAGATTGCTTTCAAAACGACAGGGACGTAGAATTAAATAACAAGAATATTTAGACCCACACCCATCTGTGAGTGACGCTTTCGAAAGCGAAACAATCTGGATGTCCTATGTGTGAAATATTAGGGAACTTCTCAGACCATTTGAAAGGCGGTCCCGATCGTTGTGTCGTTGGTCCTGAAATTGTTTCAAAAGCCTCGTGACCGTCGCTGTCGACGGTTAAAATTTTGCTATCTATAATACCGTATGGTACGGGCTCAATTTCCAAATCGCCGCGGTACACCAACTTCTGTAGTGGATCAAGTTTGGATTTTTGCGTCTCGGTAGCGCAATCGTCCTGGCTGCATCCACGCATCGTGTTACGAAATTGCTCATACGAGCTGATATTCCTTTGCAGACGTGCCAGATGGTCCATCAAGTCGTCGTTTACATCTTTTCTGACAGGTTGTACGATTTCATTAACATTCGGGAAATTCGATATACCGATGTAGGATAGGTAACCAAATTTCTTGAACTCCTCTGTATAATTCATAGCGACGGTCAAGCATGGTAGCTGCTCCACCAACAGCATAACCGAGGAACGCGGTTCATAGATAATCCATTGGAAAGCGGAAGCTCCCCCGTTTTGATGAGATATATATTCGAACCATGTTTGACTGTTCGTTGCTAAACGATGCGCCGCCATTAATCTCGCTGATAGCATCACCTAAAACAATATCGTCGCTCGGTTATCGATCGTCGTACAATTCAAAATTCTTAAGTAGTAAGGTAATACTTTGACTGCAGATCTAACTCTTTGATATCGATATAGCACCTACTACGTATAGAGCATCTAGTAAATACGATCGCGAACGATCTGTGATAAAATCCGCAGTCTTATAATTATTAGTCGTACATGATCCGTTGGGTACAAGAAACTCCATTCGCTATAGTTTGTCGCCAAAAGAGATGTCCCAGTTACAAGAAATTTACGGTCTTCGCCATGCATGAAATAAAACTCGTCGCCGGATGACAAAGCTCCAGGATAAGATGACATTATTATCGATCGCGAAGGTGCTGGCGCGGCAGTTTTCGTGGCGGGCAACACGTGATATCCGAACGTGTATTTCTTCAACAGTCTCAACATTTGGGTGTAGCTGCAGGTGAAACAGAAAATTTAATTAAATCGATAAGAAGATCGTACAATTGTAGAAGACTAAACATTCTCTATACAGCGTGTATTAATGTTACCACGATGTTGAACGTTGTCCTTGCCGCGTGAAAATAGAGGAGATTTATCAGTTTGATCAGGAAAGAACGGGTTGTGAGACACTAGGAGACGCGTATTCGCATATCAAATAATGTATACTTACGAAGTAGCAGTGTTGTGACCAATCGCGATCAAGGGCTCCGATTTGTCTCGCGGTAATGATTTCAAGTAGATGATAGAACTTAGGGGTATGTTTGATATGTCGAACAACCGTTGAAATCCGGGCATGTCGGAAGCCAGGGCGAGCCAAAGAAAATCGTCGGAATCAAGTGATACGGACACGCGGCTTCTGCGTACGGCAAACTTCCAGCCAGCTTCCAACCCATCCAATTGCATGTAAAATAATCGTATCTGTAGAAATAACGGCAGCGTTAATTACATCTGATCGTGGTGTACTGTTGAAAATCTATATGTACCATATGCCAAAAAGGATCCGTTGAGCTCAACAGTTCAACGCGTTGGCGAATCATGATGGTATTTTCCCGAAGGTATCGCGACAACTTTCGGCACTCGGCAACTTTTTCCTCGCATGCCACTCTGATGGTGTTGTACCAATGATGATGGATCAATTGCCAAGTCAAGCTACCTTCCAAGAGACCGGCAGCGTAGGCCTGTACAGTGTCCGGGTACTTTGAAGACGTTTCAATTTCAATGTAGGACCACCTAAAACATTACTGTCTCTGTCGATTGCTATTCGTTGCATCGTTGAGCAGTTAGTTAATGTTTCGTCGTTGTTACGATTTAGACTTACCCGTGCTCGAAAATTCCAGTTTTATAATAAGCACGAGCAGCATGTAACGGCACTGCGGTTAAATCATTGCCTTGGCCCCAGAAGTCAATGCGGTACCCACCTTTTCGATTCCACGACACTGTAGCCGAATAAGTACCATCTTGTTCAACGCTATCGAAAGGGAGTAAAATACAGAAGCTGTGTAATCATATTTCGTTGTTTTGCGTTTTTAGTTACAAGAACACACGACACGCGATAAGATAACCCCTTTGAATTGGGCTGCGCATAAAATCCAAGCAAGAATTCGCGACTCACGATTAGCGGCGCAATCGCTACCAATTCAGGTAATTACGAAGAAATACGTGGGAAGATGGTAGCAAGCTTACTGTCCAAACTCGCCGAGTATTATCGCTCCAATTCCCAGGAGAGCAACGGCGACGAGAATGTAGGTGGAGATGCGTGTCTGCAGCCAGGAGGCTCCTACTACCTTCAGCATGGCTCATCGGTAAGCTATACACCTTGGTTACGACGTGAAGAAAAAAAAAGCTAGAAAGCACGAATTTCGCGTTCTCAACCCATCGATTACAGAAACCTGGTCTTCGACCTCTTCAGGCGCACGAAAAAACGCCGGGGCGCGCTTCTCCTGTGATCACTGAAACGATTAAACGAACAATAATTAACAAAAGGCTGTTTGTATGTTGTTTTTTTTTGCGATCTTCTCTAACAGATTGTAAGTTGGCTTTGAGAGATCCTTCAAATTTACTCGAAACTCGTTTAACACGTTCCGTGCCGAGCTGTATTTAGTCGACTCTTCATTGTGGCCAATCGACGCTTTAAAAATCAATATATTATTTTTATTTATCAATTATTGTCATTGTAACTATGAAATAAACATATTATAGTCCATTCTTTCGGTGCAAATTAATTCTTCGATTCTAACTTGTCATGAAATATTTTTGCAACGCATTACATAGACATTTAAGCGTGTACCACCTATGGTACACGTGGCACGGAATGTGTTAAGCAGTAAATATTTTTGTTCATTCGCGCGTTGAACGCTCATCGATGGTCTCATTTCAAATTCGTCGCTCAAAGGTTTCAATTGAAGTTGCAGTCGACCTCGTATATTCTGCCGCGTATCGATTCATCTCGATACGTCTCGTTTCCATTTCAACACGACGACCCAGCGTGTCTTGGATCATCGAACGAATCAAGGACGAGCTTGCTCCATCAAGTGCGTGTATCAACGAAAAATCAAGCTCGATTTTGCTGTGATTGAGTAACACCGATAACACCTGATTTTCTTGGCAACACGGCATGGTGTTTTCGAACCTACGATAGGATTAAACCAATCTGTCTAGGAACGAGGCAAGTTGGTAAAATCATTTATCGTCTATACTAGTTTATAGGCTGTCGTCGACGAACAGCGAACAGGGGAACGGAGGTGAAGGTGAAGGTCGGATTTTTGTCAGCGACAGCATTTGGCAGTTGCGATTACGCGCGTATCGCCGAATAATGTACCCGCGTTGTCACTATCAATGCTGAAACAAATTCCTGATTGGAGGAAAATCACTCTACCGAAAACTGTAGGCTACTATTCGTTGATAAAAATTTTTGCCCATTTTTTTGCACCACGATATTCAAATTCGAGATGGTATGAAACAAAGCACGAATGAAATACTAACAAACGAAGAGTTTATAGCTTTTCCGTTGACATTTATAATTGCACGCGATTAGCTCCTTCAATTATCGTCTATTTACCGATAATAAATTGAGCAATCGTATGACATTTGCAAAGCGTTAATTGAAAAAATTGTCATTGAATGCCGATCAGGACATCGCGGACTTAGGCCTGTATGCACCTAAGATTATGAAGTACGTGCTAAAATGAAAATTCTTGGACTTGTGGTGGAGGTCGACTGTCAGAGAAACACGTTGCGAAAGTTAATGCAACATTTACATGTCTGTTACATTAACAGAATATTTGATTTGAAACTCTGCTTGATTTTAGCAATGGTAAATCAGTAGGAGAAATGAAAATTTACAAAACGGTTAGCTACCGGAGAAACGTCAATTTCGAGCAATTGTTTCTTTTTTTATTTCAGTTCTCGGGGTTTTCGAGAGTTTACTTTGCGTTGTCCTCTCATCCAAGGAAAGGAACAAAAGAAAAGGAAGGGAAAGAGAAGAAAGGAAAAGAAATTTATATGTGTCCTCATCTCACGTAGGTGTAAGAATAGACCGGGCGTAATGTGTCTGGCGACAATCTAAAAATACCATCCCTCAAGTTGTGGCTTGTGGCATCAAGGGGCAATATTTTTCATAGAAATTCGCGGAAATGCACCGCATTAATAACAAGGAGTTTTGTTATGTTGTGTTGTTGTGGAAAAAGTCTACCATAGGCGAACTAAATCGCTAACTGACTTCGTAAAATACGCTCGCATCGGAGTATCGAAATGTTGTCAAGAAGATAACGTGTCGTTTGAAATGCTTTCCCCAGACGTGCGCTTATCGCCGTTATTATCGATGATTAGGTATACAGAATAGGAAATTGTATTTAACAAAAGAAAAAAAACGATAAGTTGAAGTAATCAAAGTCGGTTCGACTTCACATTTCTATAAGACCGGAAACGCTAGCACCAGAGGTGCGTTGCATCAAACGTATGTAGATGCGTATACATATGTATGTAGGCACTATATCAGGGAGACTACTCTTTCCTCGACTGCATATCTAAATTACGCGTACGACTGAATCAAATTATCCCGGAAGAATTAATTGGTCGAATGAAGTAATTTTTTTCAACAATATATTCCGACCAAGTGAAAAACACCGTGCCGCGCCGTTTAAAATTCTAATCGTGACTCTCTATGCAAAGACCCGCGTTCAAATATACTTATCTGACTGTTTCTGATAGTCGTGGACCTATTCTGAATTAATATGGAATTATTACCGAGATAGGATTTCGGTTCCGTTGCTGTTTACAAAATGCTAATATTCGTGCAAAGTAGGTTAGAGTATTAATATAGGATAAGGTTAAATTTTGCACTGAGGGGAACACTATCTCGACCAACCTATTGATATCAGTTTGAACATTGTTCTTCTATATTATATCTTTTCTAATGTAAGGTAAAGAAGTACGTGAAAAGTATAACAATACGGATATAATAAACAATGAAACTGTCTTACAAGAAGAAACTAGAATGTAAATGTACTTTATCTAGTTGAAATATTGCAGCATGTATACGTAGAGAAACATGTAACGGCCCCAAATACGTAATTACTCGTATTGGAAGTGTACCACATGATTTCACTTGCTCCAGCAAGTATGTATCGTGATCTCTTTCGTTTTTTCGTCGTTGATGAAATATTAATATTTCATCGAGTTTATGTTAAGTATTAGGTTATCAAGTATGAAACGCATAGATTTCACAGTAAAACTATAGAATAAAGTACGCAATTTCATACTTAAAGACTTAAAATATTAAAAATGTCTTACCTAAAAAAGCACGTAACAACGGACCAATTTAATCAAGCATAAAAATCGAGGAGAAAACGATATTTGAACAAATTGGTGTGATTAGATTCTGTGGTCTACATGTTTCTGTTCGAAAATGGATGAAACGATAAAGTATCCAATGAAAAGAACATGTAAGAATACGGTGATCGCAAGACGCGACTTCGCGCCGTTTCGCATCGAAGTTCGATGGATGATGATGGATGGCTCGTTCCACGTTTCTCGTTCTCCGTGTATCATTGAGCGTGACGCCACTGTTACTCACCGTAGCCAAATAATAGTTTGTATTGGAGAGCGTCGTACACAGGCAGAAGATCAGTCATTCGTATGGTGATTACATTCCTTTAGTATGGGTTTTTGAAGCGGGTCTACCGTGGACGTGGCCTACTTGCACCGACGCCGAAGTTGAGACACAAGCACTTGGTATATGCTATTTCCCGACTGGCACGGGCACGGCACATCGCTTCGTGCCTAGCCACGCCGAGCGGAGCGATCTCGCGCGGTCACATCGTCGTATGTTCCCTTTCCATGCTACGTTCTCGCCAACCGGCATCGTTCTCCTTTATCGTGATGTCGGCAGTCGCCAGCAGACGCCAACAGTCGCCAGTAGTGGCGAAACGCATCTATGAGTACAGTACATTAGAAATGGCTAGGTATAGTTGTTGTAAAGTCCATAGAATTCGCAGAATTCATACAATGTATAGGATTTTTTAGAGTCCATAAGAATTTGTTAAGTGATAGATTAGAGCCCATACTTCGATACTTCGTCTGTGCCAACAATCGCACCTACGCTTTGGATACGAATACAACGGGCTTTTTCTGTTTTAATTACATTGTCGTGCACTCTTCCATTACCTCGACATATGTTTTACTCCAAACGATTTGATATCCGAACATTTTTTCCATATTCTATAGCAGTAGCTGTTTACTTTGAATTAGCTGCGCAGTTCTCCGGGAATACCTAAGACAGTGGTCAGCGCCGCGACTTAATCAATTCTAATTGAATCTAATTGAAAATTTTAGTCGCTTGCTAAATATGGTCGTGCGAAGCCTACATGCATTCTAGTCAATGAAAAATTGTAGAAAAACAAAATAAAAATAAAACGGTAAGAATTTCCAACTGATCTGTCAAGTATTAGGTTGGTGCATATGAAATGTCGGATTTTTAAGCGAGTATATAAAACTGCAAATCTTTTTTCAAAAGCTATTAATTTAATCAAAATGTGCTCCATTAGTTTCAATACACTTTTCCCAACGCGAGTTTAATTCATAAATGTCTGTCTTCAAGAAATTCCGATTTTTCGGATCAATAAACTGTAGTATGGAATTTTTCAGACTGTCTCTAATTACACACTTTTTAGCCCACAAAAACTACGAATACGTCGTACAAAACAATTGCGAAATTAAGTGAAGTAAAATATAAAATTTTATAAAATATAGATCTTTCGCCAAGCGACTTTCGCTATTTTAAACATTTAGGATAGTTTTTACGGGCTAAATAGTATATGATATTCATACAGGCTAAATAGTATATAATATTCATATGCACCAACCTAATAAAATGTACTTTATCGCATGAGATAGAAATACTATAAGCCAGAAGATTTATTTCAGACTTCCAGTGGCAGTGGCTTCGAGCGCAAAGGGTTAATAGTCTCTAACGTCCGAAGCAAACGGGGCATATTTTGATTAAATCAACAGCTTTTGAAAAAAGATATACAGTGTTATATATTTACGTAAACATCCGACATTTCATATGCACCAACCTAATAGAAACAAGAACGAATTAATTAGGGTTATGCCAATGATCACTGATACATCGTTGATCAGAAAATGAACGTGCCCAGTCTGACACAAGTATAAAAAATTGCTGATACAACAAGTTGCATGTTTGCACGTCGTGTGATAGATTCATACCGATGATGTAAGATTTCTGTGAACACATGTCTATTATTGCAAAGTTCTCACAACGTTCGCATTCTACATATATATTCGTTGTTGCACCGATTTTTGTTGTCCGGGCGGCAAAAATTACAGCGCGCTACCTTCTACAACAGATTATTCATCCAGGCATATCAATAGCTTTTCGCGACAATGAATAAATCGGATGAAACACATACTTCTGTCTAGAAAAAACGCATCATCGAAAAAGACGCGATTTTCATTGTGCTTTGAAATGCTGATTCGAAAAGTCGCGACACTTTGGAAGAGCGGCGCACTCGCAACACATGACGAGTGTGTGAAGTCGTCAACCTTTTGTCATACGGAGATCATATTCGACCTTTGGCTTGCAATACTCTATCTTTCTTCGTTTACAGTTTCGATGCCTTACGTTTGAATTGAAACGGACTTTACACGATCAACGACAACATCATCATTAGAATTAACTGAGTCTGATTTAGATCTTTTCGTAACGTTTTAGATCGTGTAACAGCGTGACAGTGTAATCAATGACCATGTAAGATCCTCTTTTAACGATGCATCGAAGTAATAGGGTTCGAATTCTGTTGAACTTTTCTATATCTTCGTAGATACACTACATTAGTCAGATGATGGACGGTTTTGCGAATCGCGATGACGTGATAAGATTAGCGGTTGTTCAGTGAGTCATAGTGATGCGGATCGCGCGAGGGCGCCTCCGATTGTGTCTTCTATCAGCGAAGCAGACGCAATTGCGTAATAGAAGCGTCGAAACGCCTCGGGAAAATCGTTTACAGGTCGATTAAAATTTCTAATCGAGTCCAATCCGGCCACGCCAACTTCCAACTCCTCGACGCGTCCCTTTACGCTTCCAGCGATAATCATTTACGAACCAATTGCGTACATCGAGTTATCGTATCCCCGGCATCATAAATTTATCGAGAAACCTGTAACGGAGTGTTGTAGTGAAAATATCGAATGCATGCTTGATTGAAGAATACATACACATTTCACGATTTGCGGCCATTCCTTCACACTTTACAGCGTTGCGTAACACGCAATGCTCGATCAATGTGAGCACGCGCTAGTATGAACGACAAATGCAAATCTATGCACCTATACATATGTATAATATCTATACATAGATTACACGTACGCAACATTGTAAATATCAACTCGTATACCATGTATTCGACAGTAAAAACCTATATAGTTGAACGATAAATTGCATTTGTTCCTAAACGAAAACTACAGTAAATTCACGCAAACTGTCCCTCAACTTGTAAACAAAAAATGGACAATTTGGCGATGGAGAAATGACAGGCTACTGTTGAAATCTACCTTAGATTTTCGCTTTTTATATTCTATGACTGTGAAAACAGAAACATCGTCTTGAATCTGTCTCTTTGGCTGTTTCAAAGATCTAAAGAATTCGATATTGCGTCGTGCGGAATATAGCGACGTAAGTAAATCGGTAACGGGATAAGGAGATATCGTCGATCGAATTGATTTTGAAATTGACGGTTCGTGTTTTTCCTGGTTTTTCTGACACTCGTGGCGATCGTAGCCGTTAAATGGGACGCGAGTCGCGAAAATTGCGATCGCAATAAGAACCGTGGAATTTCTTGATTGTGGTTTGGATGGCGAGGCACGTGCCACAAACGGAATGCAATATGCGCCCCCTGGTATTCGATCATCAAGACAATTGCTGAATGCTTCAGCATTTTTGTATGCCCGTCTTTTGCACAACCGTCGTTTCCCCTTAGTTGTGGAAATCCCACGAAAAATTCGAATTAAATCATGTCTCTCTCCCGCAAATGTGAACGGTTTCTAAAATTCAAACTCATCCGGTGACAAAAAACGACCACGTTCCACCTTGCTCGTAGTCGGGGCAGATTGTACATTTTCCAATGGTAAGACCAACGATATTTTAGCTTGTCGAAAGTTCGCAAATTCGATAAACAACTTTTGAGCATAACTGCGAAAAAAGAATCGATTGCTTTGAAATGGTTAGGCCAGCTGTAAAATAAAATCGCACATCGAGATGATGTCGATCCTTGTAGTTTAACAAAAGCAGATGACGTAAACTGTCGTTCCGACGAAATATGTTTGTCGTTGATCGGTTATTTTCTACGAAATGGTATGTTACCATTGACCTGCTCTGACCTATCTCGCTTGAGCCCAGGATTTGAAAATTGAAAATCTCAAGTTGAAGAAATCAATATGAACGGGTAATAATATTTTATACCTTTTCCGTTTCGTGTTTAGTATCTTATAGAAACGTATTCTTACAGCGTTCGTCGCAGCGATTCTTCGGTTGCACGAGGCGGGACGCGGGATACGCGGAGAAAGATTCGAAATTTGTGTGCGGTCCAGCGGTCGTATGTATGCGCAAAACGAGAAACGGGATAGTATTGCGCATGAGCGCCGCAATAAGTCGGCGGCAAAGCGTGCTCGTACGAAATGCAGAAAATTTCTCGCCAAGTGGATTCTCAATCCTCTCAGTAGAAATCTGCGGCAAAAGGGTGGAACACCATCAAGATATCAGTGGAACCATAAAATACGTCAACTTCGAATCGATGTTCAAATGATCAGTTTATTTGAAATATCTGTGCATTACTAGACTTCGTGTACCGCTTTTCTTCTCGAACATCTTCTTAACAATGTACCACCTGTATCACCTCGTCTTTTTTGCAGTCCTGAGCACCGGATCTGGTTTGCTCTGGCACAATCATCGGTATAATTCGCGAAGTGAGACAAGAGAAATCAATTTAGCGAGTAACATCCATACCACTCCTCTCGGACCGGAAGCCACTTTTCATTGGAGGTACACAATTTCAAATCAAACTTTTTTTTTAGAGATTATTCAACGAATCTGTTTTCTGCGGTTGAACTTTAAAGAGGTTGAATTTTAGGGTTGATTTCATGAACGAATTAATAGTCGTGGAAGTTCACTTCGCAGGAGTGGACAATACGTGGTTTGCAATTGGCTTTTCAAATTACGGGGAATTGAAACCCGCTGATTATTGCATTTTATGGATCGATTGGCATCGTAAAATTCAATTACAGGTATCCTTTCTTCAATAATATTGTGGAAGCTATTATTATTGCAGCGCTTTAATGTAGAGAAATAAATGTACGTACTTGGTAGGACGTGTGGGCCGACGAGGAGGGCAAATTGAATTTGGACGTACAGCAGGACTGTGAAAATTTCGCATGGAGAAGAAGAGGGAACGTTACCAAGTTTACTTTTTCCAGAAAATTCGACACTTGCGATAGGAACGACTATGTCATGGAGGTAGTTCTAGTTTATACATACAGATGTTACTGTTTCCCTATTATTTTTGCCCAGCCGCATTATATATTCATATAATACTATTCTTTAATTTTGTTTAGTAACCGTACGTATTGTAATAACTGATTTCAGAGAGGCACCACGCATTTGGTATGGCTAAGGGGTAATGGACCACTGTCGTCTTTAGCTGGCCTACAAATCTCGGACGCTGAAGCTTCCGGCATGATGCGGACAGAGTTGATCAGGGTATTTCACAAGAAACCAATTTTTCCTTCGAACGCCTGGAAGTTAGAGTTGTTGACTCATCGTGTCAAAGTTCCGAGCAAGGAGACCACATACTGGTGTCGCATGCATAAATTACCACCGATCCTGTCTAAAAAGTAAAGAGAAATCATTTCTCCGTTTCAGCGACCGTAATCGCTGTCAGTTTTATGGTATACCATAATTGCGAGTTCACATATTCGTAGGCACCATATCCTTCAATTTGGTCCAGTGATACAAACGGGAAGCGAACATCTGGTACATCATATAGAAGTCTTCCAGTGTATTGGCCCGGCGGATCTCGAAATTCCTATGTACGACGGACCCTGCGATGGTGCCGACAGACCGAAAGAAACCCAAGTAATTCTCTCTTTCTCTCTCTCTCTCTCTCTTTTACTGTAGAAGACACAGGGTGAGAAATTAGGTGGGCTGCTTCTTTGGCAAAGATCTTTATTCGACTGCCTCTTTCTCTTCGAAAAAGGGCCTCCTCCCCTCGACGAACCATCTCATCACCAAAACAGAGACCTCCTTATCTCGGAGACATAAACAGTGCGCCGCCTGACCGGCGACCATCTCAGAGATCGCTTGCACTACTTAGAATTACTTAAAGGCATCGGAAATACTCGATCTGTCCCACATTATACAAATTATGGTGCATGTATAGAGACGCAATGGGGCATATTACTCATGCTATACTATTACTTTATCTACCGGAAATATAGTAAAGAAAAAGTAATTTGTATTGTAGAAAGTATATTATTTTTAGACATGCAAAAAGGTGTTAGCAGCCTGGGCTATGGGTGCGGACGCATTCATCTATCCCGAGGAAGTAGGATTCTCCATCGGTGGAAAGGATCTTAATCCTTATGTAATGTTGGAGGTCCATTACAACAATCCCGACATTGAGGAGGGAAAGATTGATTCATCCGGAATTCGTTTTATTTTAACATCAAGCTTACGGAAGTACGATGCCGGTGTGATCGAATTGGGTTTGGAGTATACGGATAAAATGGCGATTCCGCCGCAGCAAGTAATTAAATATTGAACTCTGAAATTTGCGGAACTGAAACCGATCTTCCAGTAGTCATTCAAGTATAGCGTTCCTATTGTAATTCTATCAGGAAGCCTTCGCTTTATCGGGCCATTGTATTCAGGAGTGTACTGGTGTTGGACTTCCGCAACATGGAATTCAAGTTTTTGCTTCTCAGCTTCATACGCACCTAACTGGCACGAAAGTTGTCACCCGCCATATCAGAGATGGAGAAGAATTGCCTCCCTTAAATTACGACAATCACTATTCTACTCATTTTCAAGAGATCCGACTTCTACCGAAACCCATCACTATTTTACCCGTAAAGATTTCATCGTTTTGAATCTCTAATAAGCGCAACACGTTATCAAATATTTTGGTTGTTCAATGATTTCTCTCGTTGACTTGTTTTTGTGGGCTTATTGCAGGGCGACTCTTTGATAACAACTTGCACGTACAAAACAACGGGCAGGAAGAACGTTACTGTCGGCGGTTTTGCAATTTCCGATGAAATGTGCGTAAATTACATCCATTATTATCCTAATGTTCGATTAGAGGTGAGTGACATATGTACTAGTTAGAAGCACAATTAGTGAATATTTAGAATGAGCCAACCTTATCATTCATTGATTTGAATTAGTCGATTTCATCGCATATTTCAGGTATGTAAAAGTGCTATAAGCGACGATGCTCTGAGAACCTATTTCCGATATTTAAGGGAATGGGAAAGTCAACCTACCGCTATCGACAATGGTGTATCAAAGAATTATCAAAGTATCCGATGGACGAAAGTTCGTGTGCAGGCTCTCCACGATCTCTATGAAGCTGCACCGTTAGGTCTCTTTGTTTTTTTTAATTCACTATTAACTATTATTACGGTTTATTAGTTATTCTGGAGAAAGAAAACAAGGCCCACCGAGGATAGAATGGCTTCTCTGATCAAATCGGTTTTTCTTCAGGAATGCAATGTAATGGGTCCGATGGATCTCGATTTCCTGGATTATGGGACAACGTAGCAGCTACACCGGTGAAACTACCTTTACCTTCGCCGGCTCAAAGTTGCCGTGATTTGTAGCTGAAATCAAAAAAAGAAGTATGAAATTCCGCTTAGTAATATCAATCGGTAAACTGCGGTGTTCTCGTATCATTGTCGCTGAAGTTACGGCATTTGCGTCGAAATAGTTAGAAACAAGAAAGTTGCTTAAAATTAAGGGTGCTTGACTTTTATTCCAACACAAATAAAAACAACGATAAATCGTAAAAATAAATTCGAAAGATTATTGTCCAATTCCTCCTCAATTTTTTGAAAGAAAGTACCACATACTTAAACGTTACTCATATTGTGAATGGATACATTTTTTATCAACCTGTTCTTTATTCCTTGTATCCTTCAAGGGTATGCCGCAAAAGAATGCACTTTCTGTTATAAGTAAAACAATTATGATTACAATATAACGTGCTCCGGCTTACAATTTATTTGTACAAATTAAAAGATTAAGGAAAGTATGCTGAATTAATAACAAATATTTCCGATGTAAAGTTTTGAAATCCTTCGGATAGGCCAATGTAGTTCGAAGAATCTGTAGAGTTTTTAGCAGTACGTATTATCTTATTACAGAGAGAATGGTAGCAGTTTGATGATTGGATGCAGTATTACCAAACAATCTTTCAAATGGTATTCGTATATCATGAAATAATTAAAATGATAATAGTTGCTGCGATAATTATTATCTTTACACGTTTTCGTTGAATGTACAATAGAAAGACGCATATTACCCTAAAATGCGATATCAAAATTAAAGATATCCAATATTTACGATATAATACACATGGGCAGGTTACACATACACGCATACACGCTAAAACCACACATACCGTAGTTGCCTTCGCTCAAGCACAGTGGTCATATCCGGAAAAGTATTTCAATGTTTCTTCCATCCTATTCTCTTTGCCTGTTTTGTATAACATTAATAATAATAATAATAATAATAATGACGACGATGATGATAACGATGATTACGGCGATGGTAATGACAATAATGATACTCATAATAATAATAATAATAATAATAATAATAATAATAATAGTAGTAGTAATATATGCACGATTTTATCGAACACTTGCCAGGCTCGATTCTTTTTTCATTCGTCTTTGTCGCTTCGGTTATAAAATAGTTTGCAAACGTGTTACTATGTAACAGTAGGAGGTACACCTTTACATAGAGTACCAAATTTGTACAGCCAAATGTGCTTTCCATTGCTTCAACCCTCTGAAGCATGGAGTGTCGACTTCGTGGATGGTAATTTTCAGAATTCAATAGAATTACGAACGCATACGATTGGATCGATCGTGATATACGATAATACAAAAATACAACTATTTATTATAAAATGGATATGCAGTGGATAATAGAATGCAAATGTAGCTTGCGATGCTTCAAAGGGTCAATCATGATACTTTATTAGATATATGCGAGAAGATGTTTTCTCTTTGGTGCTCTATTAAGCTGTATTCAGACTTGAAAACCGATATGCGACGAGATTTGGACGTTATCGGGCACGTGAAAAGACAATTATGGAACGATCTTTTGGGTAATTAGTCGAGAATAGCGCACCATGTCTGGTAACGGAAACAAGGTTGTCATGTACAAAATAATAAAAGTGTAACACGAAAGACGTGAGTCTAATTACAGCTCAAACAAAAACATGTCTTACTGTTCGTCAATACTCTTTCGAAAAGTTCCGAGAGCTCGTATTTCTTTAAAAATATTTCTATAAAGAATCAACCAGCTCGCGGAACGCGGATTTATCGAGAGAAAAAAATCAGTGTAACTAGTATATATGTATATGTGTATCGCATCGCTATGAAACTTCGATTTGCATATAGATACGAAGGAACGTGATCTCCAAAAGTTGTTCGATAGGAATACTTAGGAACGTGATTCACTCGAACAAGTGGACATTCTCATGAACGTATGTAGCTAGAGGAGGTATGTCACGTTGTTGTTGCGTAAAAAAATTTAGACTCTCTGTTAGGAACACACCCCATTGGAAAAAACACTTATGTCCTAAAGCGTGAATACGATAGCGAACCGGATTCCCAGCTGTTTCTCTGAATCAAAGAAACGAATTTTCCTTCTTCTCTCGTCTTTCGTCAAAAATGTCTCTGCAAATGTTTTATGCGTGGCACGATATCCCTTTATCTTACCAAGCATCTAGTCCCGGATACAGGATACTGAATTTCGAATACAGGGAAAATACTTTTACCAAAGATTCTCCTTGTCTGAAATATATTGCTAATGATCAAAGTACGTCCTTAGGAACATACTTACTTTAAAACTTTCGGAAGTTTTGCAATTCTTGTTCGCTAAGACTTCTCAGGAATACAAGTATAAAATATATTATGGAACTCGTAGAACCAATATGCGATGGTCCACAAGTCCATTTTGCTACGATACTCGTACGCATACCAAAACGTTCCCGTTAAGTTCTTGACATTGGGAATTCCTTCGGTTTGGGTTTTGTGTGTTGCGTGAAAGCCTGTCTACTACGTTAATGCGTTGTATAAACGATACGCCAGGAGAACTAGTAAAATATATTGTAAAAAGTTGTGTATATTGCAAGCGAACGTTGGTCGCAGCAAGTTGTACGACTTCCGAGCAACCGACGCCGCGACATGTCAACAAGAATCTCTCGACTAGAGTGACTGATTCTTCTGTTGCATGTGCATCTGCAAGAAACAGTAGAGTATGCCTGCCTGCGCCATTACGTCAACGGTACCCGCGGCCAGCGGGTCGCGGCTTTTTGCGTCGGACCGGGAGTTTGTGCCGGGTCGGAGCAATGTCGGTCCGAATACTGTCGCCAAATTATGCAAGGACATCTTGTTTTGCGCCTCATGTTTATTCACTCTTATCAAGTGAGTTAGTAGAAAGTCGATTACTGCTTTGTTTACAGTCGGTAGGCTTTCATAGACTCTTCGCAAGGCATTACCCTTTGACAACTCGCCAGTTTGGAAAGCTTCCAGGAAAGCCGGATAAAGAGCATCCGTGAAAAGAGCCTCGGGCATCTCTCGAAGGTACAGTTTAAGAACACCTGTCACCGAATGGACATCCACCTGGGAAAAGATAAAGACGTAATTATGATTATTAATTTCAAAAATTTGCTAGTTTCTCAAGTTTAAACGATCGTGTACCTCTTTAAGCAACTGCTCCGCTTCGTACGAATTGCTTTCGAACGATTTTCGCAACTTGGTCAAGTCAGACGCGGAACCGGAGACACGGTATAAACCAACTTCACCGACTCCCCGCCTTTCGACCTCTCTCACGCAGGCAGTTATAATAAAAGGAACGTCTCGTTTCTCGCGTCTAAAAAGCAAATAAGCACAAAGTTATCTTAACTGCTGTTTCGGATAAACACATCTTTGTTTTCGCATTGATAACGTACTTGCACACTTGCTGAATTTTAGCTCCGAATAAGCCTTGAGGTTTGGCAGATGGTACCCGCCTTAAAGTGACTTCGCTTGGAACGAAACGAAGAGCCACATCTAGAGTAGCTGGTCCCAAATTCAACGACCTCTCCACTTGATCCGACTGCAGCCAAGATCGGCTTAGTCTCTGTATACATTTTCCTCGCAGCACCGAACGCGTTCCACATTCCTCGTACAATAGAATTCGAACATTTTGACTGCCTTCCAATTCGACAACAAATGTTTCACCTTAAAGCAAAATGAAATTGAAGTTAACGTGTTTGCTTCCTCCAACGTAACATAACATAATATAACTAACATAACGCAACACAACGCAACGTAATACAATACAACGGTTATTACCCCACGTTGGAGCTTGACCCCTTGCAACACGACTTCTTGCTCTCTTAAAGTAATGCCCATAACTATCGACTTCCACAATTATATAGAGATCTCCTATTCGGTCTAAACCTGGCGGCGTCAAGCCGAGCAGAGTCAAGTGAAGATCACCAAGTAATAAACTTTCATCGCGACCTGATCGCAACAAATAACTGCCCATATCTGTTTGCAGATAAGTACGGCAGGCTGTAACCCAAGCCTGTAACTCGTACATTGACAAAGGCAACGGTCCTGGCGGTTGTCCACCCTATAAGGATGAATAATAAAGAATTTAACATGCAAATTGTTTCATTGATAGCACGATCGTCTTCGTAAATATATCATTACTTGCATCCTTGTGCCCGATTTAAGTAAAAGATATCGTTAAGTATCTATATGGTATGTATGTATGAATGTATTCGTAATCTGTGAATTACGCACCTTTGACTTATCTAGGTACATATGGGAACGCATTACCTGTTGCAATGCCTCCACCGCTTCAACCCATTGAGACCGTTCAAATTCACTGGACAGAAAGAACGTGTACGAGTTTTGCATTCTATGCTGACTTTTATGCGCGACGCGTAATACTAAATTCGGAGATGCTAATACTAGTTGAGCTTCGAGCTCGGCAAGCTTCTTTCTATTCTTTTCCGAACCTCTACCACCAAGCCTAGTTCGTTTTTCATCGTTGCGCTCTTCCCATAATATTTGATCGCGTACGGTACATGCCTGTGACCTGTATAAAAAAAGTTACTGGTCAAAAAAATAGAAATATTTACAAATAGAAGAAACCTAAACAAAGTATGCTGCACATTACTGTATACCTGAGGGCTACAACATTAGCTGGACTAGTCTCGCGTGGTTCGATACCATCTTCTGTCACCACTGCTTCCGCTACTGGTACATACCACTTTAATTCAAATGTAAACTTATCTCTACCAGATGCCTTATATTTTGCACAAGCAATCACATCGTTGAATAGGAATAAGTGTCTCAGCTTTCTATGGCCATCCGACAATTCCACTACAAACGAATTCTTCACTAATCTTCGTTGTGCCCTATCATGACTCTAAAAATAAATATCACGATTTTTTAACAACAACCGTTAAACGACTAGAAATGCTATTTCACTTTTGCTCACCGGAAACATTGATTTTGTCTGGATAATGTTGAATTCGTCTAGGAAGTTTCTAGTCATAGCGAGAGCTTCGGAGAGCGGTGCATGATCTGCATGATTCACAGGTGTATGTTTTAGGAGATCCTACAATCGATTGAAAGGGAATTATCACTGCGAACTCGCCGATTAGATAAAGTTAGTATATTTCCACATGTCTCTATCGACTTATACAAGTAACCTTCGTTTAATAATGTTGTACACTCGTATTTATC
This sequence comes from Augochlora pura, assembly GCF_028453695.1. Classification (NCBI taxonomy): domain Eukaryota; kingdom Metazoa; phylum Arthropoda; class Insecta; order Hymenoptera; family Halictidae; genus Augochlora; species Augochlora pura. The sequence goes on from NC_135779.1 coordinate 28,863, forward strand.
TATTTTATGGAGTACAGATGATACTCACGTGCAATACCAATGCGTTCTTCTGCACTCGTGCTACAGGCTTATGTAGAAGATCTTCGAGAGATAAACCGGGACCTTTGGGGAATCCTCTGAGTCTAATGTCTTTTGTAATTTCACCGAATTGAGTAGAATGTGCGGAACACCTTCGTACAGTGTCGGTAGCACGGGCGTAATTATGTAAGAAAGCTCCATATAACGCTATGTTGCTGGCCATTACCTAATTACCAAACAATTACCTAATTACCAAACAGGTTGCTTTTCTATTGTACATCTTCACACGTTCCACGCCTATTTGCTCTTACTTTAAACTGTTCACCTATCGTTGTCTTGCAATCCCATTTCTCCAATTTCTTTCTAAGACCGTTCAGAAATGTTTGATGCTGTTCATGAAGTTCAGGAATTTTGTAAAACATTGTGCCGAACTCATCTTCTGAAATAACTGGCTGGGACGTCGTCAATGTGGCCCTTATAGCCTTCATATACTGAAAAAATAAACGTTCGTTGGAAACCATGAAACGACTTTCTATATTTCATTTAGTTCAAATAGTAGGATCCACATACTTGTAGCATCACGTTTAGACATTCAACATATACAGTTTCACTTTCTACTACCGAGTTTACAATACATTTAATCATAGACGTTCTATCGTCCTCACGATCTTTACTTTTCTCTTGTCGACGCGGGGTCGTTGGTGTGGGCGATTCTAAGCTGCCTTCGCTCAAACTCAAAGGTTCAGCATCGCTACTGCCGGTTTCGTTATCGGTGCTAAGAGCGCGTAGCAGAATCGGTGGCGCAGGGCTTGCACCCTCTTCGTCTTCACTATCCAATGCTGCCCTATGCCTGCGAAAAACGTTTAATTTTATTAGCCCATAAACCGAAGTATACCCGAACGTCATAGGCAATTATTCCAATTCTTCAACATTGGCCACTCACTGTATAAAATAATCGATGTTGACATAGTTGCTCTGGTTCCCCGGTGAGTCTGGAAGAGAAGGCGGTCTCCTCGGCGGTACTCTATTGCCATTATTATTTCCAACTGGTGGGACACGTGCATCAATATATACATACTCTCCTGTTTGATCTAATGCTACGGAATCATAGTAAGGTTCTTCCTCCGATACCTCTGCGTCGCCATCTTCTCCATCTTCGTTAATCGCATTTTCCAAATCTACTTATAAAGCATATGTATAAATGAAATTGGATGTAATTATGTAATGGAGTAATGCGAATACAACACCTTTCTCGTCCTCTTCTTTGAGAGATTCCTCATTTTTCTCCTTCTTTGAACTACCTGTTACTTCTATTACAGTTACATAATTACTTGGCACATCAGGATCGCTATTTCTTCTGAGCTCAGGCACTTTGTCAGGACTCCTCGGTATTTCACTTTTAGGTCTTTTGCTCGTGTTTAGAGTAGAACTCAGTTCGGAAACGCATTTGTCTTGAAACTTACTTATATCCTCGCGCACGGGAAGAGATGGAGCCAGTTGCTCCGTTTGTTGCACACGAGATGCGTTTGTTACATCAAACAGACTATTTTCTGCTGATTGACAGATCTGTTGGTTTTGAGAATCTGCAAGCTGCTGCTTTTCAGCAGTTATTACAATGTTGCTGTTAGCCAATTGTTTGTGACGTTCTACGTCGGCTAGTAACCTTTCCAAATATTCCACATAGAATTCTTCTTTTTCAAGTTCCTCTCTCAGAGCAGACACCTTTAAATACATCAAATATAAAAAGTTATAAGTTTCTCAAGTTTTTGCCTTCATATATATATTTTGTACAAATTATGTGGATGCATAAGTAAGAGAGCATAAATTTAGTTTTTTACAATCTCTTGACAAATGCCATTTATATGTAATATAATCGCGATAGCAAGATTGGGGGGGATAGCATATATAGCTTTTATTCTGTTCACATATCAAATCACATATCTCTAAAAAACTATGTACAATAAAGTAAAAACCACATAAGTGTTAATTTCTAATCGTTAGCATTAATAGAAATTGTACAAGCAGATCGTGCCGAATTATTAATTATATTCAACAATAAACTTGGTTAATATCCCACTTAAGTGTGAAATTAATACGATGAGTCATGAAATAAAGCCTCCATCACCTCAAGAATAAGAAAGAATTTTCTCCTAAAAATCCTGTTGGAAAGTTCTGAGGGAAGCATTAACAAACACATGATTCTATTTCAAAACAATGACATAATCTGTTTATTATAATAAAAACAAGTAACAGTCTGAAAACATTGCATATAAGAATTTGTTAACTTATACACATAACTTGATTCTAGCATGGATGGAAGAAGAATGTAGGCTGTAGATACAATTAAAAGAACTGATTGGAGCACAGTTGATTTACAAATAGACTAATTTTATGAAAGTCGATAAAGAAAAGTTGAAGTAATTATCACAACCTGTGCAAGAGGCACACAACTAGAGTGATTCATCATTGATCAGATTTGAAGGAAATCCTTTTGCTGGCAGATTTTTACAAACTCATTTGCATATTCGGATTATAAGTAAAGAAATTAAAATAAAAGTTCTAATTCCAGGCAATTACCTTCTGTTTATGCTTGACTAGGTTGGCCCTGACGTCTTCTTCCCAGGCCGCCGGCAAGGCGCTGTCCGGGAATCTTTGTACCCAGACACGCTGGAAATCCCCGAAAACGCTCATTACTTCACTCCAGACCGTTGAAAGGAAGGACTCCTTGGGAACGGTGACGGTTTCAGGCACAATACAAATTCAGGCCGCTGTGTACATTGCACTGATTGCACGGGCACGGGCGCGGCGGTTGCGGCTCTCGCTCTCACCCAAATAGACCTGATTATGATACCGTTCCGTGGTGGAGAATCAACTGATATGCACGTGCCACCGTAACGAGGCATAAGTCGTTTGTTTTAGTGTTTTAGGCGATGCGATCTTTCTTCCTGATACACGGGTAAAATACGCAGCCGAAGACTAAACGAAACAAGCGTCATGCGGCCGCTGTCATCTTGTCGACATCTCTCGTGTAGCTCACGATGATCCGATCCCTATGCCCTCTCCTATCATTTTGACGCCTCCGTTATACTCTGTTCGCGGACACTGCTCCTAACAGCAGGTGCGCCGCTTCACGGACGACGAAACGATACCCTTTATGAGAGAACTACGCTTACGCAAATTAGAAATTCTTTCTTGTGAAACACTCGGCAGACAAAACCCTACCTTTCTACAGCGAACAAATACATGTGTAATTTATACTTACATTGGCCATACAAACTCATTTAATAGAAACATTTTGCGAAAATACATCTTATGTCATTTTGACCATGCTAGAGAAGCTTCGATCTAAAGGAATTGTTAAAAAGTTGTTGAAAAAGTTGTCAAATTTCTATTACCAGATTTCTTCCAGTTAATAATACTACATGCATGTATATGTAATACAATCTTTAAATTCTTATTTTTCGGTACTGCTGTATCCAGCTTTTGGCTTTAAAAGCCGGGAGTATTTTTTTAACTTCTATGATGTCGACTGTTCCGAAATCTCGAATTTTGAAACGGAAATTCTGACAGGAGATTGAAAAAATCAAGTCAATGTGAAATTGGCAGTCGAAGTGGCGGATCTCACTCCCTCTCTTGCCCTAATCTAGTTGCACCTATGTAGTAATATTAATAGTGGTTGCAACAGTAGTAATGTATACATACAGACTCCGACCACATATGTATGTAAGCATATTTGTTTTCTAAGGTAGATGATGCATACACACGTATAGTATGACACTTATATATGACATGGCCTAAGGCCTAAGCTTTGATCATACACACATATGTAGTGGTACAATGATGGGTGCATGTACATATGGATATATCTGGTCTACAGTAATGAGTCCTACTCCTACACATCAACAGGTCGCAACTCAATCCATTAGCGAGGGTAAATATAGAAATTATCTTTGCTTTGATTAGTTGACGATTCACAGCCGAGACAGAATCCTTGCGGATTGGATGGGCAGTAAAATGGTGAGGATATGCGAGCAAGCTTTAGGGAGTCCGAAAATTGTACAATTCTAGAATCCTATTACTGTACTAACGTCTAATAAGGCGTGACCATGGCATATGTATGTACATGGTTTGCTGCATGATGCGTGCTGACACGACAGTCTCTAGATTGGAATAAATTATGCTACTCTGGTGTGTGTTTTCCGAACTAAGAGACTGGTAGCGGATAATTTGAGAAAACAATTATATGAAATAATTCATGAATTACACGTTATGTTATGTTATGAAAACGTAATAAATTTCGCTTGTAGGAAATTATCAATTACAATACTTTTCTTTTCGATTTACAGTATTGGCACCTATTTCTGCATATTTTTCTTATTTCTAAAGATGGTATGCATATCCTCACCATTTTACTGTGTGTCCAATCCGTAATGGATCTTGTCTCAGCTATGAATAGTCAACCAGTCACAGTCAAGAAAATTTCTACATCGATGCTTGCTAACGGATCATGATACGGCCTAAAGGTGTACAGGAGTAGAACCAATTACTGTACTTTTGTACGTTACTGTACAGGTATAGCTGTCAATTTCGTTGGCAGCACAATTTAGAGGTTATGTTTTCTCCGAAATATTGAAGAATTTTCGTTTATTTTCCGATTTATCTGAAAATATGTCGGCTATAGACGAAAAGAAAGATCAACCAATTCTTCCGGAATTATTGAAACATGTCAAAGCCAAAAGAGAATCCAATAGTGGGATCTTCTCGTGCCTGGTGCGACTAAAAAATGAACCCAAATGCTATAAGCAGTTTGCAAAAGATGGAGGATTGGGAATTTTAGTAAATTTACTTCGTTGTCATAATATGAAAATATTGAATATGACTTTAAGCATTCTAGCGAACGCGTGCTTGCATTCAGATGCAAGAGAGAAGGTATTATGAGTTTTCTCTTCATATTTTTTAAAAGCTGTTCGACTCATCGGGCAAGATTAAAACATTAAACTGGTAAAATTATTTCGAGATAATGCTGAAAGTACTTTTTTCAGGTCAGAGGATCTAAAATAGCGAATAACGTAGTCTCTATAATAAAATGTATAAAAATAGATGGTACTTTGCACTGTCGTGCGTGTAGATTAATTGGAAACTTATCTGAGTGCGAATGGCATGCCAAGTCATTTTGCGAAGCTGGTGCAATTCAAGCTATAGCTGATCTTTTACAATTAAACACAAATATGCAAACTTATTTAACAAGTGTCAGAGCTATAAGGTAATTGAAGCTAATTAATGAAAAATGATTTTATTAGGCCTAAATAGACTTACTCTATTGATTTGTATCTCTTGGCTACAGAAATATTTGGAGTATATGTGAAGACAGCAGAAAAGAAATATTAGAAACTGGAGTTATATGTAGAATTACAACTTTATTAATAAAGGCAGTGGGAAAATTAGAAACGAGCACAAGAACTGCTTCTGAACTGATACAGATTTGTCTGAAAGCAATGTGCGCATTTTTGAGTACACTTGACCCTCTAGTTAGCGAACAACTTCGAGGAGAGAAAGATTTACAAGGCTATAAATGCATCGTACAATGCCTCGGTATGAAAAATAAAATGGCTGTCAAGTGTTTGTACAACCTCTGCCAAATAGCAGAATGCCGTCCTAAATTGGGAATTTCGGGCGTTGTCGAAATTCTCATTATTCTCATTAGAGATCGTTCGGAAAGGTGTAAAGAGTTGTTGTTCAGTTTATGTTTACTCTGTCGTGAAGCTGTCACTCGTGCAAGGATTAGAAGAGGATCTGGTTTAGAATTAATGCTGTCTTTATTACAAAGTTCTCAGGATGAAAAGTACCACCCTATGTTATTGCATGCTTTGACACAATTTATCTACAATCGTGATATTGAGATAATGGTGAGAAATGGTTTGCTCGATGTTCTCATAACTAGATTGAGAAAAATGGTCACAGAAACCGTAAGTAACGAGGAAACTAGAATTTCGAAGAAAAGAGGCAACGAATCGCCGTCCAATAAACAAACAGAGTTCAAGCATAATAAAACCAATCTAGGACGGTACGTTTATTAGGTTCTCTTATGTTATTCTGTAACATATAAATGGTATGGTTCGATTTCACAGATTTAGTTCGGATTATTATCGTGATGATTGGAGTCCAGGTAGTGCGACCAGTATCTCTTCTTCACCTCCTTCAACGCCATTACCTTTACCATTATCATTTTATTATCCCTTAGAAAACGATGAAAATACAGAAGATAATTACAGTCCAGTTTGTAGCGATACAGAATTTATGGACAACGAAGATGGTTTGCTAGGCAACATATTTTCATAGCATATTCGTAAAATAATGAGTTCCATTAGATACACGGTGATTAATCTTTTCGTAGAACCTCAAGAAGAAGTAGAATCGTTGGAAAGTTGTAAATCAGTGATCGCAGAGACGGAAGAACCCCAGACTTCCGATAAAGGAAATAGATCAATAGTAAATAATTGTGAATATGCAAACACATGGACGTTAATTTTGCTTTATCGTCTGACTCATTCGGACTATCCGATCGCACGACTGGCCGATTCTACCATAATCGAACCGTTGTCAGCTTATATTAGGCATACTAAACATCCAAAGGCGTCCTGGATTTTAATCCGGATTGCAACGTAAGTAAATACAATCCAATTGCAAGTACAATATAGAATTTTAATTATTTATCGCTTGGTCGTCTAAACAGAAATGGAGCGTATTTAATACCTCTGTTGAAGCAAGGCTTCGTGTTTGAAGCTCAGACGCTATTCGGTTCAGAGCAATACGTAAGGAAGTTGTGTGCTCTTGCGGAAACCGGGAGAGCAATAGGTGAACTGACGTCCATACTATTGCGCGGCGACGAAGCTCACAAACTGGTAATCGCAGTGTCGATACCATTCGTAATTGAATCACGCTGTATTCTCAAGTCTCTGCTGAACAATTATGGTGGCTTGCCGTTAATATTCCGGGTGCTGTCCGACCAACAGCACAGTCTTTACAAGAATGCTATATGGTCGATTTGTCGGTTAGCAAAAACGCTGCAGATACAACCGGAAATGATAGACAAGTGTCAGATCACGAACACCGCATCGACAGATTTTTCAAGAGTCTATGATAATCATTCAAAGCCGTCGACTGTCACGTTCGAATTAGACGATGGCACAACCATCAATGCCTGTAGACACACGTTATGCCAGAAGTCGGATGCCTTTTCCGCAATGCTTGAAGGAAACTTTTCGGAATCGGGGAAAGAACGTGTGAAACTGCGAAACACATCGAGGGAAGGTCTTCATACATTATTGCTCGCCGCGAATGGCGCTGCCTTTGAGAACAGAACCATCGAGTCCTTATTGGACGCCGTATTGTTGGCCGACAAGTTCCTGATGAACGACGTGTTGGATGTTCTTACCGAGACCTCTATCTCCAAGCTGAATTATCAAAATTTCGGCAGAGTCTGGAATTGGGCAAAAAATAACGCATGTCACGAATTGAAAACTTGCTGCGTAAAGAGCTTTCTCACAGCCTCTATGACACATTCGGAAAGAATACAAGCATTTCAGGACTTTTCCAGCAGCGATAGCTTCCACGAGTTCTTGGACGAGGTGAGACACATAATAAACAGCGTTCTGTGCCAGCGTTGACGACAAAGTCGTTTAACTTAATTGTGATATTAATAGTAGTGAAATCGTAGTTTATATATTTGGTCGTTTAATCGTGATCACGAGGCACTCATTGAAATATTTATAATATGAAATTCTTTATTCATCGTACCTCTATTATCATACTTGCTGTGAATATATTTTAAGAGGCAGAATTGATGTACATTACTAATTATTACACATTCGTAGGTGTAATTTCTTTGAAGAATATTTAAAATTGACTAACATAGAACGAACATAGATGTTCTTCCTGACCGTTGTACCATTGTACAATTCTAGTTTACGTGACCCAGTCTCGTTTTTCATTTTCTTCGTGTTAATTTCAATTGCACCGATTCCGACGGAATGGAAATTAAATGCAAAATCATTTGCATCTGATCCTTATTCAGACAATCTATCTTGAATGATTTCACAAGCTGAAACATTCATAGAAATGTAATTAATTGTTTTATCCATTTCGTTTAACTAATTTAATATGTATTGTATTTCTATTTTAACCGTATTTTTTGTTATTTTATCTTAAGAATGTAACATATACAAGCGTTTATCTTGCACAATTTTACGAAGTAATCAATTTAATAAATATATATTGTAAACAATGTCTTTCTGACTTATTGTATAGCAGCTGAAATACCTCTGACAAACCAAGCAGTATTTGTATTTCTGCCATTTTTCTTCCGATACAGCTTCTTGCACCTAAAGCGAACGGTAGACTCGCGTGTGGATTTAACAAACCGCGGTAAGCACCTTTCTCCGTTCTGATCCATCTTTCCGGCAGAAATTCGTTCGGTTGTGAAAAATTTTTATTGTCACGACCGCTCGAATAAATTGATAGTACTATCAGTTCCTAAAATCAAATTATTATCGTAATTCCCAATCCTTTCTCGCGTTTCGCATTTTAAAACAAGATTTTCAACATCATAACAACGAGTTTACTTACCCCTTTTGGTACAAAATAATTACCAATCACACTGTCCTCCGGTAAATAACGCGATATGAACGGCGCGGTGGGATATAATCGAAGAGTTTCTTTAATTATGCCTCTTAACTGCCCATCCCGTAACACATCCTTCTTTGGAAGTTTTTTCAAGTGATCGTACAATTCTTCTTGTTTGCGAGGATGTTTGGACATTAACAATAGAATCCATTGTAAAGTAGTTGCTGTCTGTAATTCAAATTACGTTCAGGCGATTAATTTCATATCTTTATTGAAATTTCGTATATTCTTATATGTATGTATGGGTTTGTACCGTGTCTCCAGCTGCTAAAATGAAGTCGGTGACAATGTAAATTACATCTTCCTCTCGAATCCCTTCGTCCAACATTTTCTTTAGTAAGCCATCGCCACCTAATTCGATCATCCGCGGTACCAAAACACGAACTGTTTCAAAGGTTGTATCTACGGCTGTCACAAACTTCATCCAAACCGGAAGTCGTAAATTCATAGCAACCTTAGCTGGCATTATGGCTAATTTAGCGGAGTACTCGAATACTTTGTGCAACGTTCTCGCCAATTTGACAAAATCTTGAGACAGTTCGTGTTTACAAATTTGCCAGTGGATACCCATCAACGTTGCAACCATCGCTATAAGGATGAAAATTAAATTAATCTCTCGTTTTTCTTTTTCAAACGTTTCACGTCATTTTACACTCATTTTTACCCTCTATGGACCATTGATACAGTTGAACTTGTAAATCTGCAATCACAGCATCGGTCTCCGTTTGTTTTTGCAATTTCTGTGTCAGTTCTTTGGCTACTAGTTCGCAAGGACCAGCCATCAGGTTTGTCGGATCCGGTACTAACATTACCTTATTCAATATTTTTCGAAAATGCATCCACTCGTCTCCATCCCTGTTCAAACGTTTCGGTATAATGGATGAGCATGAAAACTTTGCCAGTTGTCTTTAGACTTTATCTGCCAACGATGACTTAACAATCTTTCAAGAACAAAGGACAACTGTATACTGGATTTTTTAATTGATTACTCTGTCAATAGATTTCCGGTAGCTAAAGTGTTAACACTGATTGGACAATTTACATACATGAAGAGTAGTCCGCGCCGACATTTTCGTATATCGTTGTATAGTAACCAAGCTTCCGGTAGGAAGTGTTTCGGCGTCACTCCCTCTATGCGAAAAATTCTACGGTACTCTTGCGGGGAATTGACAAACACTGCGGTAACTGGTCCCAGTCTTTCTCTGTAAACTGGACCCAGCTGCTTGTGTCTTTTGTCCACGTATTCATGCTGCTTTTTCGCGCCTCCAGCGAGTAAAAATGAGAAAAGCGTTCCAAACAGTGGAAGACCTTGCGGTTCCGGTGCTCGTTGCAGAACATTTCCGGTAGCAGTTGCTTCAGGCGCAGTACCATAACTATTCTCATTCTCGCGTGATTTTTCGGTGATTTCGATTTTCGATTTCGCAACGCCATCAGCATTTTTCGAGATATCGGATGAATCGTCGATTCTCGTTATCCCTGCGTAACTACAATTCGGTATGCAATAATTCGATGGAATATTATGCTGGATGCTGATCTTTTCGGAAGCTTTAAGACAATTCCGTGTAATATTCATCTTTTCCGACTGAAGTAGGAAATATCGTAAGTTCCAGCAATCTCGGCGAAGTTTTGCTAACGAAACATTTCTTACTGTCGTATTGAGCCTTCGATAGCGTTATTATTCTTCACCAGCGACATTGTTTGCCTCGATCATTTAGTGTAGAACGCGGGAAATCAGACGGCCGTCCGTCGACCCACAGATGAACCCGCTGAACCTTTTTTCATTCGATATTAACACAATCGATAACTGTCGTCTCTTCAAGGTTGTGGAATGTTTTTGCACGGTAAGCACGACTACCTATCGGCACGTATCGAATCGGACACCTTTCGCGAACTAATCGTTTCTTATTACAGAAGAATATGCGTGGTGACTCTATATTTAAAAAATATTTGTCCCTGATTCTCCGGGCAAGTTTTTCTTCTCCATATCCTCTGTCGTACTTGGTAGTAGTAGACACTCACGCCACTACAACGGTAATACTGTTTTCAGAAATTAATTCAACATCTCCTGCTTTATGTTGTTTTATATTGTTGAAGTTCTAGTTCCTACGAGAAAATGTTCCATTATGTTATCCAGTTCGAATGCGAATCGCCTGGAAATAGGACAATGAGATTAGTGTAAAATAATAGCGATCATTACGAAGTCAACTCTACCAAAACTGGTTTCCATTCACTTCCGGCCACGGCAACAAACATTCACAATACTAGGAAGTACTACACAACACGTATACACAACTAACATATTATACTTTATACCATATTTTACTATACTGTACTGTACTATAGTGTACTATATTATACATTGGACAATATGTATTACTAGACACAACACGTATACATACATATACACTGCAATGTATAGAAAAACCAAGAGATGAGTATAGCAAAGGTGACTCACCGAAGATAGTTCCCTGTGACGTGGCGCAGGGTAAACAGGTGATAACATGGCATCAGGTTTTAATTTCAAACCTTAGCTACCATCTACTCATATTCACTATCGATCATCGCGCTGCGTGAACCCAGTTTTGGACATTTCCTAAAATAATGCTGCGTCTTTCAAAATATTTATTCCACAATATATCCAATGAATATTTTATACTTAATCAATTAAATTTGTTTTCTGAAAATTAAATATTTTCGTATATTCATTAATGTCAAATATTAAAATGTGGTATGTCGACCTTTCAAAATTCCAGGTATATCATACCAGCATAGCTTATACATCAAGTTCACTGTGGCGTCACGTAGATGATTCGTCCTTTGCTTCGGGCAAACTATCCGAATTCGTATCCATACATGTGTGTGCATATCGTATGTATATGTATATACTCATGTAGAAGTAGTGTACGAATTTGCTGGTACATTAGAAATCACGATCTATGTTGTACGTTGATTGCGGTACAATATATGCAAGAAAAAGATTGACCATACCGTTTACTATGCCGTTACCTAGAAGTCGTGTATCTTTCCGAGTTGTAGATTTTTGTCTTATGTCACCCTTCAATTTTCAATAAATAACTGCGATTAACATATTTAGAACATGCACATATCGTCGTCATTTTTTGTAACAATTAAAAAGATTTGAACGATTGCTTCATAACTGTGGATAAAATAATCTTACAAATACACAATATTTGAAATATTTGTTGCACTCACGGCTTCTATAACCAAACTGTACCCAACGTTGGTAAATGTTGTGTTACACATTTTTTAATTATATTTACTATGCTCCTATTCTTTGGTTTATTTTTTTACTTTTTTATTTTTGTTTGACACATTACATATTCAGGATTGTTCATCCTCGACGCCTGATCGTGGTCATCCCGAAACCATTGCAACGTCTACTGCACGCTATTCAACAGTCTCGAACGTATTTGAATCTTCGGCCGAAATTTTTCACATCTGTGGTGGGGTGAGGTAAGAGGAGTAGGGGATTAAGGGCATTAGATACTTGCATACGCCGAAAACAGAGAACAAAGAGTTACATTAATCCTATTTTATATAATTAAAGACCTACTTTTATAAGACTTACTCTATGAGTAAGACCTACTTTTTTATAACAGGAAAGACGTTCGAAAAACGTACATCTTGGTTTTTTATATCGATATTTTAAGCATTTCTGTGATAGCATAATACTAAACTTCTATTATTATGCTTTGCTTCTTTGAAAGATTCAGTTGAATCTTTTTTTGGAAATAAAAGGGAATTACTTTTTTTTTTTATTGAAACGGATACAATAGAACTAGAGCTAGCAGTGATAGCATTTAAATTCGTCGAGGAAAGGAAACTTACTTGCCGTTCGTCTTCGATTGATCTTTATAGGCGCATGAAATTGAAAGCAGTGGATTCATGATGTGGAAAAGAAACTGGTGGACAATGTATTCCGTGTCGTTGTGTCACCTGGTCGCAATACCAGGTGAAGAAATCTGCGTGCTGAAGGTTCAACGTAACGAAATGCAGTACATATCTATGTACATAGAGTTTCGCATGAAACAACGTGTTTATTGCAGGAACTATTTACGCAGCACTTTAATTTTCATCCGTTTCTCTCTTTCCATCTCCTGTTTTCTTGCTACTTACTTTTTCGCCTTCTCTTTCACGCTTCTTCGTCTCCTCATGGTTAACAACCGTAAAAAGATCACGTGTCCGACAAGATACGACAGAACGTATGTTGAAATAGTCAACCGTATTGTGTGCACTTCAAAATGAAAGAGTCCGCAATTATTTATAAAATCGTGCTGCCCGAATGAGTAAAAAGTCGAAAACAAGTGTGTGCCTCCATAAATTACCGTTACGGCATCGTTGAACCAAAAATAGCGATGGAATAAGGCTTCGAAACTCGAATGTTCGAACAAGTTACTTTATACAAAAAAATAAATTTATTCTGCCAGGCTGTCAAATTTTGTATCAAACAAAAATTGTAGCGTAATTTGCAAGAATAAAGCTGAATGAATTGAATTGTTTCAGACTACAGTACATGTAGCCATTAAATGATCTGAAAAAAAGCGGAGTTTCAAGTATATGTATAGAGTGTGTCGTGATATAATTATATCGTGACCAAATTATTCACGAGATATGAAACGTGAACGGAGCGTGTAAATAAAATGTTTTATAAGTAAAGTGATACAGGAATTATCAACGGAATTGCGTAAGTTTGATTTAATTGAGAAATAATCTGGACAAATTTCGTCATGCTCGATTACATTTAATTTTCCCAGAATATTTTTATTGAATATTTTTATTGAAATTTGATTCCATGTCCCATCCGTCGACGCGATTTGCATTTCGTTCTATATCGTTTCTCAATTTGGAAAGTAACATTAAACTTTTGTCGCAAACGATATTTTGAACGCAATTCTATTCTTTTCCTCGCGTGGATTATATAGTGTAGTTATTTTTTATAAGACGCTCTTATCATACGTCGGCCCTGAAGATCGCGATAATCAAAATACAGCTACAAGAGCACTCTGTTGCTAGATTTACGAGGAAGTTCTTTGACGCAGCAACACATACATACGACAACCGGCCGCGAACGTAGTGTACATTGGTGTACATATGTATGTGCATACATTGGATTTTTAGGTAGTTCTTGGTCATCGTTGTCTTCAATCATCTTTTTCGTCGCCACAATGGACACTGATGTTGAATCTTGTCTGAAAGATTGGAACGACCTAGCTCAAGATTACAAGGAATTGGAAGTAAGATTTATTTCTCGTTACTCCGAGTTGTTAATATTGTCGATAGTTTAATATTAAATTTTAACGGGTCGATCCGTTTGCAATATTCGAGGTTAAGCGTGTCCCTTTATTTATCCATAGTGATACTCCAAACCGGTGTTTGAAGAAAATAAATCACTATTGAAACTAGGTACTAATTTTGTCTAACAAAGTACTTGCTTATATTTCTGTGGTGTCTGCTATAATATACTATTGCGCTTAATGCTTTAGGGATAATAATGTGAGACACAGTAAAGTTGAAAACACGAGTCTGTTTTAATTGTTTAGCTAGATTGCTAGAAACAAGAAAAAAAGGAGCAAAAACCTTACTTAAGACTCTACAGAGGAATTGTATGCTATTACATTGGGATCCAAGACATTTCTTTAAATAGTAGCAAATACAGTTTTCATTCGTTTCTGAGTTTACTATGTTTTCAATATTATATTTTCGCTTATTAAAAAGTAATTGATGAAAAGAACATTTTCCTATTCTATGCAGGCACTAAATAGGGAATACCTTGCAAAATTAGAAGAAGTAAGCGAACTCCAGGCAAAATGCTTGAAAGGTATTTCTCATCAGAGGTACAGGATGGGTGTGATATCAAAATCGTTGAAACAGTAAGTAAATAATTCTAGTAAACTGATTGTTACTATTTTTCACAAATCATAACAAATTTTTGATAACTTTAATCAGATTACACGCGAGCGAAGCAGGGAAAAGTCTAGACAAACATATGACAAAGAGGAAGCAGCAATTACATGAAATAGAACAAACATTACCAAAAGCGAATGGCACATACCTTCAAATTATTTTAGGCAGCGTTAATGTTTCCATATTAAATAAAAGCGATAAGTGAGCACAGCTAGAATGTTTATATCGGATGCTCCTTGTATATTCAAACGTATAACGAGGATTATACAATTGTAATTTGTTGTAATCCTTTTCAGATTCAAGTATAAGGATGAATATGAAAAGTTTAAATTAGTCCTTTCTGTAATTGGTTTTATTTTATCTGTGATAAACCTAGTAACTAATATCAGGTAAATTTTTTATATATTATTTATTTATTTGTTATATATTAAACTTCTTTTCATATTATATTAATATATTATAATGCACTTTTTAGAACCTTGGAACTTAGTTTTATGTTCCTTTTAGTCTGGTACTATTGTACGCTGACGATAAGAGAAAGTATATTAAAAGTAAATGGTTCGAGAATTAAAGGCTGGTGGAGATTTCACCATTTCCTTTCGACTGTAGTTTCCGGAGTTTTGCTAGTATGGCCTAACACAGGGCCATGGTATGCATTTCGACAACAATTTATGTGGTTCAACGCGTACATTAGTACGTTGATTTTTATCGTAAGATTTAGATCTTTATAAAGGTCTGTTCAAAATTTCATTGTCGTAATTTTTATTCACAGGTTTCGTACAGTATTTGCAATTCTGTTACCAACGCGGTGTTTTATATCGCTTAAAAGCATTAGGCGAAAGGCATAATATGGATATCACTATAGAAGGTTTTCATTCGTGGATGTGGCGAGGATTGTCATTTCTCTTACCATTCCTTTTTATCGGATATCTATTCCAATTATATAATGCGTACATGTTATATACGTTAACGTCCCATTTGGAAGCTACGTGGCATGTTCCAGTTCTTAGTGCAATGTTCCTGGTACTCTTCCTTGGTAATATGATAACTACTATTATGGTGATTCCCCAAAAGTTGAGACAACGTGTAAGGGATCGTCTTCCTGGAGTGTTTGCCTCCAAAGTCGAGAAAAAAAGAGACGCGAATAATGAAGAGGACGCAAAGGATACAAAATTTGATTAAAAAGACAATACCAAGTACATTGACCAACGAAGCGAGAATGAGAAAAATAAGATAATAAAGAATTAGCAAAATGCAAAGATAATAGTAGCCTGAGAAATCAAGTAGCTAGATATGTTAGTTCTGAACGAAACAATGCACGGAATATCAAAAAGTAGATGAAACGTTTTACAATTTAGCGGATACTTTCCTCTGTGAATCAATGTCTTTCTACAATTATTACTAAGCACAAGACTAAGTAACTAGCGTTTCAGCTAATCGCAACATACCTAGAAATAATTTTCTCGGAAGCATATTCTTTTTCTATATCCTTTCATATCTCCAGGGACCGATTAACTTTATGGCCGTACTGCCTATAAAGTTTTATTCTTGTAAATGCTGAGATAAGGTGTGCAAAAATAAATGTGTGTTTCTCATAATCGGTTTTAAAATTTCGTTGTATTAGGTGTAAATCTAACTTCCTGTTAGTCATACATCAAGGTAGTAATACATTTCACCGATTTCATGCAGGAAACGATATACTATACCTTTTTTAGCTTTTTTACGAGTTTTTAATTTTAGAAAATCTTTTTAGTCTGCCTCTAAACATAATCGTGAAAGAAAACGTACATATTTGCAAAGAAAATCGTGACGAGCCATAACCGGTAATGATACATTGTAACGCTCTGCATACATTTATGTCACGATTATTTAATGAGAATAACATGTACTCACACAAACATTTGTATGTCAGTGCTCACTCTACTGTTAAAATAGTTATTTGTAAGTTGTGCATGACACTCCAAAAAATAATGTAATATAAATATTATTTGTTTTTAATGTATTTATTAAATTGTATGTGTACATAAAAATGATATCGTTCTTCGCATATATATTAAAATATTCCTATTCCTACTTCTAAGTAATTTCTACATTGTTTGCAAGGATATCACTAATTGGTGTGACTGGATTAAACATTTGATACGGGGTGATTGTAAAATATGTCAGTCGTACCTGCTAGTACCTTTCGTTTATTTATCTAATTGCAAATATAGAAGCTACACTCATCTAAATATATACATAAATAGTGTTATCTCTAATAAATTGTAAAACCTTGAATATCATTAATTCTATGTTCAATAAAATATAACTGGTTTTAGAAATTGTTTGCTAGAGTATTCGCACGAACGAAGCTACGTACATATGCATTCATTAAATCTTAAAAGTTAAACAGTACGTGTAACGCAAAACTATGTGCATATGTATGTATATATATATATATATATCTCCTCCATTTCCGTTTTTATACCGAGTTCGACTAAAATATAATTGAAGGGTTATTCGCCTCAGTGTGATCGTGGTAATATTGTTTATCTATTTGGCATCATAATCTTGGATAATCTGCCCAAATATAGTGGTTGACAAAAATTGACATTGGGTAACTAGTGCTAAGTCTAAACCTACATCTAGTCTGTGGTTGCACTACCGCTACTGTGCACTATACTCTGAGGAAATGTTCGCGGTAACATAAAGTAGCACAGAGGGCCTCTGAGTAGCACTTGCTGGTGCGTAGGCTTTGCTATCGACACTCGATAAATAGATTGTGACGAAGGTGGAATAAGTCGCGCTTACAGATAATATGCCTATAAAAATGTCTTGGCCGATCGTAATAGGTGTTATACATCCGAATATTGGAGGATGGGCTGGTGCTTATTTCACTAGAAAAAGCGTCAAGACTTGGTACGAGGTAATTAAAGCATTTCATTTTTCATATGTACATATATGAACCTAAGAGTACTCATGCTCGATTGCGATATTGAATCATGCGACAGCGGCGTACACGACAGGTATACTTACGTGAATAATTTTTCGAAGCAATCGATCAAACATTTACTTAACAATGTGAATTAATGTTCTGAAAAAATAATAACCATTATTTAATGATACTTAATTAATTTCGATCGCTATCAACTGACTGTTTCACCCTTCTATAAAAACAAGCTTAACTGTACTTGACTATGATTATCACTGTATTTAAAATGATTAGGATATCTGTACCACATTATACATCTTTTAAATATATACATTTTTAAAATCTTATTAAGACTTTGAACAAACCTTCTTGGACTCCCCCAAACTGGATGTTTGCTCCAGTATGGACAACTCTATATTGCACAATGGGTTACTCTTCTTACTTGGTATGGAAAGATGGAGGTGGTTTTGAGAAGGCAACCCTGCCACTTTCAATTTATGGAACAAATTTGTTACTTAACTGGGCTTGGTCTCCGCTATACTTTGGACTACACAATGTGAAATGGGTACTTCATGAATAGTAATTGTAGTCTTCTAACTTCTAACTCAATTTTGATTCTTCTAATATCTCGCATCTGCTGTATTTTTAGGCCTTGTGTGACATTGTTCTATTGTGGGGAAGCACCTTAGCCGTGGGAGTTTCCTTCTACCAGATAAACAAACTCGCCGGCTGCTTGATCATTCCTTATTTTGCTTGGACTTCTCTCGCCACGGCATTGAACTATGTCATCTACAGAGATAACAAACCAAAAGTAGAAGCTGTTACAGATGGAAAAACTAAATAATCCTGAGCAATGGATTCATAGTAAAACGCACCAATCTGAAACATTACTTATTAAAACAATGTTCCGTACTTTATGTTTTTACAATTATTGCATCGCTGTTGTTTAAGAAGATAATGTGCCTTGCATTGAATGCAAAATATTGTTAGTATACATATTTTTATTATTTGATATGAAATAAAGGTTAGTTAATCAACCATACGTACATTACAATATATATATGTATATATACATATATGTATTATATAATATATACATTACATATATAATTATAATTCATTATCCGCGTCATTAATAAAATCATATAAAGAAACCTGTAAAGAATCACTTTCGTACTCTTTCATGGGTTAATCTACCCTATTCTGTGTTGATCTAACAAACTTGCACTATGTTACTCTTAAATCTTAGTTTTGTATCTTCTTTCTACAATGCCACCTTTGCAGTATGATCAATGAATTAACATCTTTTATACAGAATAGGGCAGAATATCTTACACAAGAGTGGTATCGAATATGGTACGGGTTTGGGCGGGTCTTTGTATCCTGCTTCCATGTTTCATAAGCGCTATGTAGGATCTGTTGCGTAAATGTAACCTTGCTGCTGAAGTACGTACAAGCGTTTTTCAACAGCATCTTTGTCTGAAATAGACAAAGAAAGGTTAATTACTTTTGTGTCGCGATTAACGCGTGCATAAGACGAAAATACTTTACATTTAATAAGAAGGGCTCTATCTTGACTGTGACTGACATGCTGTGATAAAGAATGCAACAATATCTGTGCCGTATGATATCGTTGGAAACATTCTGCAGGATTTCCAAATAATTCATCCAGTGCTGCCGACTGACACTGCAAAAAACATGGAGACAAATAATATCGACTTCGCGGCAATAATCGCGTTAATAATAATAATAAATATAATAATAATAATAATAATACATACATACATACATACATACCATTTGTATAGCATGATTATAAAGGATTTTATCTGCTGTAGCTCCCGTTTGATGAAGAAGTCCAGCACTGTTCAATTGTTTGCATTCTGTTAAGCACGATCGAAATTTTTCGTTCATTGTGTTCAAAACTGAAATACAATCAAGAAGTTGTAGTAACGTCGAATTACGAGAACACAGCTAACCATAAGCTACATGAACATATGATTACCGTCTTTAACGCTGGCAGTCGGTTGTAGTCTGCCAGTTTTAAGTTGTTGCGTTGCGAGACTTAATCCAGAACTGAGCCATTGAAGAGCACGCACAAGTAGAATGACTTGTTCGGCCCTTCTTCTTGTTGCCGCATTACTTGCTTGTTCAATGCCACCCAGAGGTGCACCTAAAGGACCTGCTCTCGTTCTCGCCACCTCACACACACATTCGCACAGTGCAACAACAAAGTTCAATTTCGCTAATATTTCGCTGTGTTCCCGTTCTAAAAGCGTTTCCTCCGGAAGTTCAGGAGCGATGAACGTTAATGGACGATCATCCTTTGCTGTAGGATTTATTTCTGGTAGGAGATTTTGAAAACTGCCAGCTTCTAAATTTTCAATAAAAAAAATCAATTATATCTCCCATTATATTATCAAAATCAATAAATACAATAGCAGAAGCAATGATTTAAATTTACCAGATATTTCAGGAAGAGTGACAGCTCTTGTGCCAAAAGGGATAACAGGTGAATGCCTCAACGTATTGTTATTATCCTGGAAAGCTCTCGATGTAGGCGAACCTAACACTGCCAATGGTCCTGTTAGTAGCGGTGACGATGCACTGTTGTTTCCGGTTGAACGTCTCAATGGTGATGTGCCGCTAGAAGTGTGCGAATACCTCGTAACAGGACTAACTTGCCATGTGTTCGGTGGTGGGGGTGTCTCACTTAGTCTGAAAACAATCGCAATAATATACTTGAACTAAAATATTAAGATTACAAAACGTATAAAAGAACATTTTTACACACCTTCTGCTTGGTGGCGTACCAATTACAAATTGAACACTAGGCGGACTAAGAGAGCCGATATCGGGAGCATGACTTCTATGCGAATCCACGCTACGTTTCATACTGATTGGTTGAGAGCGTGGAACAACGCTGCTCCCGGACCTCGTATTGTTCGAAGGCGACGACGGCTGAGCTATACTTCTTTGAGATGGTACGGGAATGGGTTCCGAAATGGGTAAGAAACAGGGCCGTGGCGGACTTACCGCTTCCCTATTTGTTTGTTTGATATACCTAATCAACGTTAGTGAAATAATGTCGCTGATATACAGTTTTTAAGTCGTTACAAAACAAAAATGCATGACTTACTTAACTTGTTGCGTGTTAGGATTATTGTCCATGTCACTGCTGAGATCACTTGGAACAAGTACAAAGTCATCTTCAGGACTGGAACACGGGCTTGTTGTGTCTGGTTCAGATCTTGTTACAGCTGCTGTTCCTTCTTGGATAACCAAAGTTCCTGGAGAAGCGGGAAGCTCGGCCGGAACGGGACTCGGGCTTTCTCTAGATCCTTGAAGGAAAGGATGACCAAAAAATTCATCAAAGGGCATACGATCCCTGGCATTACGCCTCAGAAGACCCATCAATAGATCTGACAATTCAGGCGAGGTTCCGGGTGGAATCCTAAAACAACAATCAATGTAAACAAAATATGTCTCACAAATTAAATAAATAGCACAGACTTTTGTCATATGCAATAATATATTAGTTATTATAACATACTTGGGACCAAGATTCGCATTTTTTTCGTAAAATAATTTTAAAGCTTGAGGAGTGTGAGCTTGAAACGGTGCTTTTCCAGTAAGACACTGAAAAACGATTGTTCCTAAAGACCAAAGATCTGCTTTCGCGTCGTATTGAAGCGACATTATGACTTCGGGAGCCATGTACATTGGCGATCCACACAATGTTGCCGCCATTACACCATCTTGTAAAAACCTAGCAAAACCAAAATCCGCTGAAACATAGAAGAATATGTTCTAAATGTGAACAATGCTTGTGCTTTGTCTGTAAATCAATAGTGGATTGTTCCTTACCAATCTTTAAAGTTATTTGATGTGGCTGAGGACAAGCTTTACCACAGCTGTGACTGAGCAAAATGTTTTGTGGCTTCAGATCTCTGTGGACTACACCTTTGGCATGCAATGCTTTCATTGCACCTGCTAATTGCTTTAAAAACACTCTGATAGTATCTTCGGAGAGAGTGCCTTTTGCTATTACAAACATAATAAATTTAAAATGATACAATGACCATAGCTTGCGGAAGATGTTGTTTCGATACATTTTCAGTACACGTACCGCTTAAATAATCCGCTAAGTCTCCTCCATTACAATATTCCATAACCAGGAAGACATAATGATTAGATTCCTAAATAATTTGCAATTACATTAGGACAGAAACATGATTATATAATTTGGGTAAGCAGATAAAACGAATCATTTGGTATTCAACAGAAAACATTAAATACTAACCTTACAGTCCAATAATGCAACAACATTTTCATGATGCAGTTCTGTTAGTTCCTGTAACGTAATGTATTAGTCAACAACAAAGCAACGATTTCTTATTAAAAGAGAATAACTTTTGCCTCGAGGATTTTAAACGATTAGTTTGTAGAATTTATAGTAAGGGTTATGCTCGTTTAATAAAGTCTTTTAATCAGCAAATGTTAAAATGAATTCATTATGAATTAAATAGAAACAACATTGTTTATAGCTGAATTTGAATAAAAGTAATGAATATAGCACAAGCACGAGTCCATTCGTAATTGAAATACAAATAAAATATTAATTTGAAAATCTAAACATGCTCGAAAGAAACTAACTACAGCATCAATGTACCTTTAAAATCTTGATCTCTTTCCCAAGAAGATTCTGTGATTTCGCTAGACTCTTTTTAGTGATACTTTTGATTGCCACTACGAAATTTGGTTTCTGTAAAAACAAAGGACCCGTTATCGTTCACCAATGTCGAATCGTTCTAAATCGTTTTCATCAGGGATCACATTTTCAGATTAAAATACATTACTCACTTTACGATGTCTACCTCTGAAGACTACAGCGAATGCGCCGTGGCCTATCAGATCTTTCGTGTTGTACTCGTAGTCGCCGACGATTTCCATTCTTGATCCTGATTACTCGGCGATCGAGAACGTTTCACCGATCTTTAACAATCGCACTCAATCGTTTACAAACATAAAAAAACTGGCAAAGGAGATGCATCGCCTGCGGAGAGATCGATAAGCTTAGTGAGAAAAGTCGTGGCCTGTGCGATGTGCTCTCTCATGTGCTGCCTGCCCCGACTCGATCTCTTCGCTCCTTTCCTCTTCTCTTCTCTTCTTCTCTCCTCTCTTCGACGTCTTCAATCGAAAATAACTATATTGATCTACATTTTATCCGCTCTTGTAAATTCACATTTATTATCGACCCGTATCACTACACTGACAACAAAGTATACTCGAAGATACAAAACACGGCGGATCACCTACTGTGTCGTACAATTGCCGTCGCAAAATGTCAGACGATCGCGCATAGAGGTCGTGTTAACACCAACAGGTACGTGACGACCGCATTCGAGACCCGTGCCATACATTTTACAGTCATCTTTACTCAATAGAAAATTACCGACATTACAAACGATTGTGAATTTGATCGCAATTTTTCATTTTGGACTTCTTCATCTGTAATACGACATACAATTCAACTGTATTACATATACACGCACCACCACTGACTTAGGCGAAACCTTATACACTTGTATTTTGGTTTAAACATTAAACTCTAAGGATTCTTAAAATACATCGTACATGTATATGTACACTATATATACAGTTATAGACGGTCACATGCGTATAGATTCTCAACAGTTTTGTATCCGAAGGTCCGCAAAATTCCGCAAATGCATGCAAAACGTTTGGTGGTGTATTTTACGAGTAAATTTCTGTGAATTTGATGCAAAAACACTGCGTTTTATATGAATTTCGCTAAGGTCAAATTCCTGGCGGAATACGAAAATAGACGGCTGGGCAATTGACATCGGAAGTTTTGCATTGCCACATCGACGACAAACTTGGCGCAATTTTACAGCGAAACATTTCGTTTAAAGAGGGCAGGTTGGTAGTGCTCATGTTACGGTCTGCAGTGATCTGCATTACCTCTACTTTAAATATTAAACATAACGTTGTTCCTCCATAGTTGATTAACATATTCCATGGTTAACATCTAACTGGTATAATTTATATGTATGTATAGTGATGCCTCGCAATATTGAGCCATTTCTTCCTCACCATATTGCGCCTTTTTATCCCCCACCATTTTAATGCGCATCCAGATTCGCGCAGTTGGTTTAGAAAGAGAACGGGAGACGATCGAGAGAGACAGAACGAAAGCAGCGAACTCTATGTCTCAAGTGTGTCGACACGGACGAGAAACTTGGGTGGTCTCACTCCTTTCACGCATCCGTTTGCCTAGTGCTCCATCTGAAACAATCGGCGCGATATTCGACTCGTACTTTTTGCCAACAGTATACACCACTTACCATCCATCACGAATACGAATACGAATGCTGTATCTTTCTAAGGTTATACACGTGCAACATTCTTTCATTCTCTCGCGCTAACATTCGTTGCAATTAAATAATTAGCTAGGCTGTAATATGCTCCACTTGTCGAAATATTTTTTGCAAACGCATACATTTGAAACATATTGAAATATTCATTGAGCATCGTTCACAAATTTGCTGGCAAATATGGTTGATAATTTGTCAAGGCGAAAAGAACGAGTCTAATATATCGTGTCGCGTGTTTCGGATGAAGCACCGGGCGTACAGATGCGCAAGAAGAGTGATACCGCGAGCGTGTTAAAGGGAGACAAGCTACATTGGTCGTTGGTGTGACTGGTTCCCCTTGTGGTTGTGCCGATGTCAAGGTTAAATTAGCTGATGTCGTGCTTTCTTTTCCCTAAAACTGTGAGGGCAGCACTGCTTAGCAGTGGAGCGTCGACCAATCGGAGAAAGCCAGTTTCTATACCATACCTTAAATTTCTGAGCCCTTTACCCCTGGCATGGTTATATGGCGCAACATGGTGAGGCACTACGCTATGTATAACGCACATATATATCTCAGGCTTGCAGCCACTGAAATATGTACAATAATGGGTCCTACTCTTGCACATCTCCAAGCCGCAGATTGATCCGATAAAATAAAATTAGATAATCATGTTTTTCTGATTTTTCTTTTTTATCCGAACCTATAATGAAAATGAAAAAGATATATGTATAATGTAGGTCCGTATACCAATGTGGATACACACACTGTGTAAGTTTTATTGAAATCGGTCGACATTGTTACGAGTTGTAAACATTTAGAATTTGTTAAAGTAGCAATTTTTCACGAATTTCAATCAAAAGCAAGTAATTTTTACATCTTTCACGTTTTAGAACTTCCAATCTTACATTTACACTGTGCGTCAACCGACTTCAATAAAACTTTCAGCATATTGTATATGCCCCTTTTTGAAATACGAAGATAAAATTTAAGTGTCGAAATTTCAAAAGAAAGTGATTCATAAAAATTTGTATTTCAAATAAATTAAACTTGGAAATTCGCAATGTAGAAATGTATTTTGCCTCGTAAATTTCAATTTTTCTCAGGGTAATGCCTAGAAACAGTTTTATTGCGACCATTCTGCCCTCTGTTAACGAGTGGTAGTGCTACGAGGTTGTACAAGAACATTTCTGAGCACCGAGGCTCTTAAGTCGAGAAAATGCAGCGAATTGCTGTGCTTCGATAGGCCGACGATTTGCAGCCGAGTGTAGTGCTGCCGGCATAGTTTAATGGCAAAGAGAGGAAACAGCAAGTGAGCAAGACAGTAATTTGTCTCGCTTTACCGTGCTTGCGGTCTCACTCTTTTCGCGCATTCGTACGTCTGGCGCTACTCCATTTCAAACATGTAGCGCGTTTCTTTTCAACTTGTACTTTTTGGCCTTTATATCGATCATGTTAGAAAGATGTGGCATTCGTATAAATACAATTGCTTTTCTTTTTCGTATAAATATCTTCATATATCGGGATATCTTTAATCTTAATTACATCGCTCGAATGCATTTCTATCATATTACAAGGTGCAACAACTTATATTTAGACGCCGAATTTTCTTTTATAGAACCCGAATGACCGTTTCTCATACGGTATTCCTTCTATCTTCGACATGACATAACCTTTCTCACTCCTAATGATCCAAAGATGAAAACTTTTCGAGAACGACAAATCTCACCACAATCTCTTTCATATTTTTACGAGTTCCTATTTCTCACTCTAATCTGTTTCGTTATGTATTTCTTGGTTCTAATTACAGTATCAGATACATATATTACATATGACTTTGCAACCTCTCTATCCATTTCTATCCTCCGCACCCCATTTCTTCGCTGCATAGAAGAACTCGTTCTCATGATTATACCAAGTAAATTTGTAGGATGCCACTATTTCTCTTTATGTAATGTAATTTACATACATCGAAACGAAACTCACGTCTATAAATTGGCAAACAATTGTACAGTTTGTTGCAAAACGATCGATTCGAAGTTTCGGCCACCGTTCTCGATTCTTTGGAAAGCGAAGCAAACTGTCGCGACAAACAGCTGTTTTATGTTACGTACTTCCGGGATTTGTTGAATAACCTAGATATTTTGCAACTCAAAAAATGTATCGCAGAGACGCGGAGATATCGTTGGTTCGCGCACCATATGGGTTATCTGCCGCTTACTTTGCATGCGCAGATATATCTACTTACAAAGGGGAGACGCGCGTACAGTGCTGCTACGTTTCAAGTCTAGAAGGTTTAACCAGATAAGAAAGTCGTGGTGGTCGTCGACGATATCGTATGTCCAGTCACGAAAATCTTTCTTTTATCGGATTGTTGTTTTGCTTGTAGTCGAAACCATCTCCCCACTCGCTCCGCCAACCGAGTTTATATATATTCGTACAAATATTACTACGTAGAATCAGTAGAACGCTGTCACGCTGCATGCAACGCGCAAGAATCAGTGTAGAAGTGTAGCCTTTTTTTGGTGCTTCGACGCTTTTAAAAAACGAAAAGGAACGGAAAATCTCGTCGGAGATTCTGTTTGAATCCGTTTGATGACAGTTTCCACCGATTCCGATCGCAGCTGTATGAAGTTCCGAGTAACTAGGTACCAAGGTCGAAGATCGAAAAGGGCAGCTGTAGATCGATTCGCGGAGATTAAGATAACCGGTGTTGGAAAGACGAAAGACATCGTCGTTAAAAAGGAAATCGCCGAGCTGCTATTCGAAACCTGTACCGGTTCGTGTTTTTTTCTCTCTCCGATCTACGTTGTCGAGTTTGTTGCGATTCTCCGTGTCGATAGAAAATTCCATCCGAGTCGCTTTCTTCATCTCAATTTTTAAGTCTCGACGAGTCAGTCGTCGATGGATACGGATGCCAGGAATATTCGCGTTGGCTTTTGCCACAGTCTTTGGTCCGTTGTTTCTCGTGCCTCGATTCTCTATCTCCTTCGTCTCTCTTCAGAACGTTTCGTACTCTATCAACCCACTTTTTCTATTTTCATTGACAGAACTTGCACCTCCTGTTCGCAATCTTCTTTTCCTCACTCGAACCTTCCGCGCTTTCCCTTCTCACCCTTCGATCAATATCTTTCCCCTCCCACTTCTTAATTCTCCTAATTTAAAACCGGCTGCCTTAATTTCGCTTTCCTCCGTACCGTGCCCCCGTTGCCCATTCTCGTTTTAGCCCCTTTAATTCTTCTTTCGCGTTCCATCCTCCTCTGATCTTTTTTTTTACCTTCTCTTAGAGAAAAGTATCTTTCCTTCTTTAAAACTTTATATATAACGTGATATATACAATCGTAATTGTATACAATTTTGTAAAACTTCTGAATCTAGAATTTTCCATTGTAGGCTGTAAAAAGATGGCCGCCATTCCGCAAGGTGCGCTTACTGCGTGCAAGGTTCGCCGCAATCTTGAACGGAACACTATGATAAGTCATCCAATAGACAAGAAAGAGAAAACAGGCAAAGACGTTTTGTTCAGCTCGAGGCTCTCCGTAGAAGGTATTTATGACGTAACGATCGCGATTGCATAAGATGCACTTTTATTTTTGGAATCGTTGAATTTGTTGATAAGATCCCGGTTTATCGATTTTCTATAAATAGAATCCGATCGTTTTTTTGGGAGGATACGATCTTGCAAAATAGCGTTTGAACTGATGCCGATGACCGTATTTTCTTTATGCGCCGACGCCTCTCTATAACGTCTCCAACTGCGAAGTTATACATTTAAATTTGCGTCTTTCGAGTCTTGTACCGTTCGTTTTAGTCTTCATCGCGATCTCTACCAGTTTTTTTGGGGTTAGTTACGAAGCAGTGCGTTCCGTACAACCAAATCGATAGACATACATGTATAGAAAGAATTCGTTTGAATAGAGATTAAGTGGATTTTACGGTGCTCGTAAAAACGTTACGATAGCAACGAACTTGTAATTATACAGGCAGAGAACTGACGCCAATGAAGTACAACAGCAAGTTAATGAACAGCATCTGGGGACTGTACAATCGTTACTCGGTGCACAACTTTAAGAAGAATACCGATGCCAACGATGGGGTGTTCGGATCGTTCGTGGCGATTTTGGGAGCAGCTTTCGACAGCCATGCACCCGCCGCGAACAAAATGGCTGCAGCCGCAGTCGCCGAGAACAATTCTTAAAGAAGAAATACCGAAAACATATAGTTATAGCTCGGTATTTTTCAGAATTGTCCGTTTAGCAATCGTTTTCTTAATCGATCAAAATGTATATAGAACGATCGATAGCTTGCGAGTTTGAGCATTGTTAGTAAAAAGTATTGTTGGCTATACTTGACTGCAACGTTTATGCCCATTCGGTTATATGATATAATGTGCGAAAACAAGATACGAATCTTACCAAAGATGAATGCAGTCCCTATTTTAACAAGTTACGTGGTAGATAAAGAATTTAACTTCGATTCCGCGACATCATTCTGTTTTTATGGCAGTTTTTTTTCGCCTTGACGATAATATATGGCTGGGGAGGATGTTACGTATTTGAACTTAAAACGACTGAAACGATGTTCGTTAATTAAATGAACTGTTTAAGATAATTTAAAGACGTCTTTCACGAAGCGATGAGAGTTTGTATTTTACGATACCGTCGAATGAACTTAGAAGTAATACGAGCATAATAAAAATGACATTAATCAATTAATGTTTTTCTTTTTTTTCTTTTTTCAGTTTTTTAGATACCTTGATCAAGCATAATCTCAACTGTTGCGCTTATCGGAAGAATTTTTTAACTAGACAAACTGTGCGAGGATAAAGTTAAATCGGAAGTCGGACCCGCGTAAACTATTCTTTCGTGTCGACTGTTTTCTTTATTGTTTCGCGATGGTTTTGTTATCGTGTAAGTTCTCGGTTTCCTCCGCGAATAGAATTCCTCGAGTTTATCGGAACTATCGGAAACGTCTAATGCCAAACTGAAGCATACGGAAGCGGTGGACGTTGCTTTTTCCGATTCTCCCTCGGTGAAGGAATACTCCGTTATATTGCGCTCATTGATGGAGTAGTTATCTTTTAGACTCTCGACATTGTTAATTAAGGAGCAGCTATTCTCGTGAACGATCGCGTGTACGTTGCTATTGCTTTTCATCGTTCTATACGGAAGGTTCTTGTAAAATTGCTTGCTCGGGCGAGGGCAATTTTCCCGAATAATTCTTCCGCAAATCGTGACCGCATTTTCACTCGAGTTCCCAACAATTTTCTTCGCGATCACGGCGTTTTTAAACTTCGAGAAGTAGAAGTTTGGATTTTTCGAACGAAAATTGAAATTCATGCGCTTCTTTCTTGGTTCTTGCAAACTGGTTTGCGTGCACACGGTTGTAAAAAGTTTATCGTTGTTTAATAAACATAGTTCTATGCCTCGAGCGTTGCTTTGCGCCTGGACAATGGAAACATCGTCTAGCGGGTCTATCACCTGTGAATCAAACTCGCAATTTGTTTCGGAGAATCGTGCAAGATGTTTCAACTGTCTTTGGGAGAATCTTGACCTATTGATCAAACGTGAAGAATTTTTTTCAAATGTTTGATCCGTTTGACTGCTATCGTCTTTTTTCAAGTACGTGGACATTTCGACAGCCTTTTTTCTTTTTCCAAAACGAAACATGTACCTCAAAGATGAGAAAATCGATGCATCCGAGCTTGGACGATGGAAACAAATCTATTGACACAACCAATTTAAACTGCCATAATAAAATGATATAGGAATTTTACGCGCGTATGAATCCATTTATCTCGAAAAGAGAGGGAGAGAGAGAGAGAGAGAGAGAGAGATTACAATTACTTAAAAATATTTATGGAAAAAAATGCGAAAGCCAACATTGATTAATCTATTGTTGAATTAAATAAACAATAAATACCTCTGGTTCTTTCGTAGGCCTCTTCCAAGTTCCTGGCAGATTTGTTGGTGCAATTGCTTTAATGGATTTTCCTAATTTCTGTAAAACATGTAGCTGCGTGACTTGCATTTTCGTACTAGCTGAACTCTTCTCATTGTTCGGGAGATAATTATTTCGTAGCGAACAAATTTCCTCTCGTAAATCGTCCAAATTATTGACCAGCACTTTGATCTGATCGATCACCTGTATCATTTTTCGTTGATCGCGCCCACACGTTTGAATTGACATGTTATTTCGTATACAGTTGCTAACTTTTCTTGCTAGATGTAAATCTTTCGTGTTTACCATTAAATTCGTATCTAATTGATCTATATGTAATCTTGTATTACGAGTACATAACCAAAACAGGAATTTATGTATACGTACTAACAGACTCGAATCATTTGATTTTTCAATAGCAGAGTACTTCAAGACGACGATAATATATAAATCAATAATTAGTCTATACTTGTTCCAAGGATACAGGGAATTACGTCTAGATTGTATTAAATATCATTTATTTCGTCAGTCGGTGTCGCGTATCATAGCAGATTGGCTATCAGCGTGTGAAGTTTGGTAATACAAAAAGAAGTCGTTCCCTCCAAAAGCACGTACATCGACACATAATACTATACTCGTATTTGATTTGTATATACATATTACAACATTGGTTTTCGTTTTAAAATAATTATCGCTCTTTCGAAGAATAAATTCGCAGGCCTCGGCTCGCCGCCGGTCCTTCCGAAAAGAAAGCGTTCTCTATCACAACGGTTAAACAGTTTCAAGATGCAAAAATGTGTTCGTATAAACAGATAAAAATGAATAACACATTCGGCGTGAACGTCGTTAACAGAAAATAGTCCCGTTTCATCGCGCGCGCGTTCGCGTGGCAAATTGAATTTTCCGTTTTACATCTAATCTTATTCGTTGTTCGATAGGTGAAATTTCGTTCTTAGAAAACTCGAGCTGTAAAATGGCATCGTTCATCGTACTCGAAATAAATTAATGGTACAAAAAGAAATAGAAGTAGAAGAAGAAAAAGAAGAACAATAAGAAGAAGAAGTAGAAGGGGAGGAGAGGTGTGTGTGTGTGTGTGTGTGTGTGTGTGTGTGCGCGCGCGCGCGCGCGCGTGTGATGTAACGTCAGTATCCCGGTGAATCGCAAATATGCGTTTCTGGAATGCTGCTTTCGGCCCCGTTCGTCAGCACCATCCCCAAACCGCAGGGTGGGCCCACACTACACTTTTGATCTAGTAAGTTCTTCTAAAATCGAGGTAATCGGGTTGTATAATATACACCGTCCACGAATCTCGCTCCAAACAATATCATCATAGACACGAGTCTTCGGACAACAAGTCGATATTCCAATGGCTATACTAGGCACGATTCTACTCAAGATCGATCGTCTGTTACCACGACGAATTAAGCTACACGAACGCTGAAGAGGCGCTACACAGACCGGAGATACACCGTCATCGATCTCCTCACCTACCTATAATACTGACAACTCTAAACGGAACCAAAGTTTCGTTCAAGTACGGATCAATAGCCACGCGATTCTTGTCGGAAGACTCGTCTTTATCACTGAATACGAGTTAACGAATCGTAATCCTGCGAAGTCGACATCGCGCATCCAGCGCGTCGGTAATTAGCAGCTAAACTTAACGCGGTTTAACGAATATAAATAACATAGAAGACGAAATATGTCAGAGAAAGAAGAAGTTAGAAGTGACTGATGCGAATCTCTGGCTGTCGGTTCTCGAGACACAGATTTATCAACTTGGTACTGATTTCGTCGTCTAATCCATTTCTTGGTCCCTCTTTCTCTTCCGTTTTTATATTTTCTGGCACAGCCTTATTCCTCCTGCTCCATGTATCGTCCGTATTCCTGTGCATGTGTCCGTGTCCCACCGAATCTTCACCCGTTGCTCTCGCGATCACGAACACGAGCCTTGACAAGTCCGGTTCCCGTAATTTCAAGGTTGTTTGTCACGAGAGTGGTCTAGAACCGAAGGACGTGTCGTCCTGCCTGGTCCTGAAGAGGATGGTTCCTACCTGGGCTTTGGACACTGCCCGGATAACAGGTGATCCGTTTGACTGTTCATCTCCCAGAGCTTCGTCTCGGCTCCTCCGGTTCAGATCGTTTCACTAACGAATCTCTCCGAACAGTCACGGGTGTAGATGATGTGCACAGGTGTCGTGTGCTTTCCGTGGACTAGCTCAGTTTAACCGGCCTTGATACGGTCTGTCGGGAATTCGGGGAGGAATATTGGGTACGGGACGCCTATAACATACACAGTGATTAAATACTTGGAGATTATCGGTCGCGATTAGGCGAACGCGCCGAGAACTTGGAAAGATGTAGAAGATAGATAGATGTAGATAAATGATAGAGAGAGAGAGAGAGAGAGAGAAAGCGGCAATGGCGCTTGTGCATTTTTCTCGTCCTTCGGATACGAAATTAAAATAAGATTTTTTCAAGTTATCAGATTCGTTTGGTGTCCAAAGTGGTTCATGATAGTTCAATCAATCGTTTTTCAGTCGATTACAAATTACAAATAACAATTCTAATAAAAATATACGCATCTAGTTAAGAGACTATGTTTTTTATTTATGCAATTACCACCGCAACACCTGAAACATTGATATAACTTTAATTTTTAATTACCCTTTAGTATGAGAAACATTTGAATGTCAATGGTTTATCTATGCTTTAGAGAACATGTTCAAAACGATTGCAAGGCTATTTTTTCTGGCAAGATATTTGTTCTTGAAAAACGATACCATTAAGTTAGATTAAAAAGTACAATAATCTATAATTAGATCGAGATGCAGCAGTATGTACATACTTCGTATTCGAAGGGTAGAACGTAAGACGATATTCCGATGTCCAATTAAACTTGAATCGATTATTGATTCAATTATGCGACATTCGCACTTCGTATTCAGTACAATCAATTTAAGTTTCAGTTTCACGAATCCTCGTCGGCTATACCGCGTATCCAGAGACAACGATAATTTAATTGGACTTCGCGAACACTTATTTTATTTATTGGATAATGATATATGGCGAATAGAATGAGTCGAATGAAACGGGATATGTATCTCCTCAGCAAAGTGTCACATTTTTAATGGAAAACAAAGTAACATTTAACGAGTGAAATACGAAGACTAAAACCGTCTCGACTACAGTTAACTCGTGCATAAACGGGCTGCAAAGTTCGTACAATTATGGAATTAGAATCTTGTAAATCTAATCCGATCGCAATCTCGAACAGAGTGTACGATTTCGTAGACGACGTTATTTATACACGTATTTGCATAAATATCGGCAGTCTGTATTTCTCTAACGAACCAATCAGCGATGCGACAGAGGATGACGTAAGGTGAGGTGAGTGTAATAGAAACACATATATAAACGAACGAATAAAATAACAACGAAAGGTTGGCGGGTGTGGGATGACGAACTGCCTAAGGTAATTCGACAAATTTGCACAACATGCTCAAGCGGTAGCGAAAAACGCATGCACAAATGAACGCGTATACATAGAAAGCACGCTCGAACCTTTCGCCGACAATCCACATATTTCAGATGAGAACTCGCGATACTACGATCGAACGATGCGCTACGAAAATAGTTACGAGCGTCCTTCCGAGCACACGGTAAATATGATAAATTTGATCCAAGTTACTTTACAATTCAAATCCTGGATACGTGACGGTGGTAGGATAATTCGGGTCAGCGTTGTGGTTTGTTTCAAAGAAAAAAAGGACGCAGAAACGCGAATACGCATTTCAGCGTGCGGGGAAAATCGGACTTTCCCGCATTCCCATGGAAATGAAACTAACAAAAGTTATGACCGTTGTAATCACGCTCAAGGTTAAACAAGATAGAGCAAAAACTAGAGATAGAATTATTACCATGAAAGAATCGAAATCGGTGTGTGTAAATACATGGTGAGCTACAAGTTAGTCTCCACGATTTTTTAGTCCGTTTCCGACAAAAAAAAGTTACCTACCAAAGTTCATTGGTATTTAACCGACAAGAAATTTCAATCGTTTAAAATGAAAAACAAATTGTTTTTCGATAAAACAGCAAAGTTACTGCTAATTTCTAAACGAAACTAGGTAATTCGAAGACGACATTGTAGGAAAGAGTGTCGCGAGTCTATTACCACACGTAACATTAAGCAAGATGATAAAACATCGTGGGGACTACTTTGTGACTCACCTTTATATACATATAATACATACATGGTCGTGTGCGTGTGTATACATATTATATGTAAGACATATATGATATATTATATATATATCAAGGTTCGAGATCGTTTGGTAGTTAATCCGGCTCTCTTGTTTCTGGAAAAGGATCCCCCCCCCCCCCCCGCGGAAATGCGTTTCCGGTTGTCAGATAGCGACAGACTTTCTCTCCAATTCTCATTCTTTTATATATAGAGATATATATATATATTTATAATCTATAACATGTTATTCCCTATATACACAGTTATATTGCAGCAAAACAATGTTTATGTGACTACCATGAACCGTGCGGTTCACGATGGTACAACGGTGTGTGAGTGGGTCATGTGAGGTGTGCAATGCGAAAGCAGAACGATGAACTACCTCGCCAAACGCTTAGTAACTCAACATACATCGTGACAAGAACAACCAACGCCCCCCTTCGCTGCCGCTTTGAAACCAAACGGCTATGAAAAAAATCATCGCGAACGTCGTTACGCTAATTAATCGACGGGAAGCTACGTTTATCGAACAATATTCGTGTACTTGGTTCCCATTTGCCGAGGGTTCATCGTTTCTTCCAGCTTTCTCATCGCCTGGATCGCGCATGGTTGTGTTCGTCGTCGTCGTCGACGTCGCACACCCCCCACCCTCTCTCTAACAAATCGTCAATCTTTTTGGACGCGACGTCGACGCCGAATCCCGACGCAGAGCCTCCTTTCGGTTTCTCGAGTTAATTGTACCATTAGTTCCTCCGTTGCCCTGTGTCTGACGTCGTTCAAAATTCGAAGTTCGCGGGTCGCGATGTGCTAACATCGCGCGTGACAGCGTGCCAAGATACGATTTCTCGCGATTACATGGCCGCAAAAATCTCCTTCGTTTCGCTAGTGTTTAAGGCTCGTAGATGAAAGCACGCGCGACGATCGGTGCCGCGGAAACCGCACGTCTTTGTACCCGACCGTGCGTTTCCGGTCCCGGGCACGTCCAGCTTTTCTCTTCTATTCGTCTCTGAGGAGTCAAGCGGGACCGACCTTGAGATTCCACTGCCTTGGCAGTTTAGTAAAAGAACGATAAATAAAATGGTCTTTGGTCTTCTTTTCTCGAACATGTTCAACGATTTGCCGATTGGGCCGAAGAAATGTTCCAAGAATTTTTCAGAATTTTACTCGGCACATCATACTCCGTGAATGTACAAGTAACACAGAAATCGTCGCGAACAAAGGCTTCCTTTCGAGCGAAAGGTGCTCGTTTAATTGACGGATACAAGCGCGAAGAAACGTTTCACGATCCAGCGAACACGGTTTCTTCGCTCATCATTTTTCGTTGTAACATTTTGTAACACAGATTCCACCCGGACGAAACCGTTGACGACTTCATCTTAGAAAATACTTTGTCCGTTTCCTCTTCGGCAAGAAGGTAAAGATCAGGTGATCCACGGTGCTCGAGTATTCGGAGTGTTCCTAAGCAATGAATTTCATGCTTCGCGGAAAATGGAACGAAAGTAAGATCAACCTAACGGGACTGTCTTGACACTGATATTAAAAAAGCAACAATCGAGTCATTTTCGTTTTTATTCGTTATCCGATAGCGAAACTTTGTATCGAAATAATAATGACAACGTATCCGTATTAACAACGGTACGAGTGATTAAAAATGTTCTTGGTCGCGCGCGTCGACCATCGGGAATCGGCAACGAGATAAACAGGAAAAATTTAATAACAGGAGTTATTTTAATTCTTCGAAGTTTCGCTAGATTTTCCAAATATCCACAGCTAAGAAACACTCTGCATACTTGGAATAATCGGTGTCATCATTTAGAAAGTTCTCCGGCCTAAAAGTAAAGTAAAAGAAATCGAAGCTGCGCAAAAATTTTGAAGGGTGGAACCATCGGACTGTCGATGAACATGAACGTCTGGACACAATGTGGAGAATGATCGTTCTCTGCACCTGTAGGTACACACTTTGATATGTCCGATTGTATTGGAACGCTATGCCTTGCAAAAGGCTCGTACACCTACGTTTGTACGTCGTCGGAACGGACAACACTAGCTAAACGGTCATAACGCGAAAATCAAAATTTTCTTACTACCTACCGAACATGGAACATCGCGGCCTACTAAACAAACGCTTTATCTCTTCTTATACCCTATACAGTTTTTTAAGAGAATAATTCCCATTAATCATAATAACGATAATACCGTGATTGTAATTTACTTCAGATCCGAACGCACAATTTATACGCTTAATCCTGCCATTTACGCTTGCGTATAATTAACATGTTTGTCACTTGTGTGCATGCATAGATACACACATACATACATACATACGTACGTATATATATGCGCATACATAAATCTGTACAATAACATTACAATAATACCACTTGTGGCCTGCTCGCGAGTGTACCGTTTGTGTGTGTGTGTGTGTTCTTTTGCGCGACCATTTTTTCTCTGAAAAGTCGCAACGCGCTCGATTTTCGGTTTTCAATACCATCCAATACCATGCTCGTGTTTGGTGTGAACAATAAGTGACTGTTTATCTCACGAGAGAGAGCGAGAGAGAGAGAGAGAGAGAGAGAGAGAGAGAGAGAGCGAGCGCGCGCGTAACTGATCTCGCATTGATCTCGGCTGACTGTTAATTCTTCTCGCACCATTGTCTCGAAGTAACTCAAGAGGATACACCGAACCATAAACTGTATCTATCACAGGAGTTTAAAATCCTCGTACGAGACAATAAAAACCTTTCAGATAATTAATCCACAGTATCGAGAATGGACAGAATACTCGTTGAAATTCAAGAAGCAGAAATTCAATCGGTCGTTTCACTTTTTGGAGAGCCGAGAAAGGAAAAAGAGACGTAGTAGAGATTATAGCGCAAGTACCAAGGGGATACTTTCGAATGCAGAAAATCAGAGAAGAACAGGGATTTTCTTTATATACCTGTGGATTGTGGCAACGTGCCAGACAATAGAAAAAAAATTGGTAACAAAATGATCCTTGCAACGCGATAACAATGTTTACGATTGTATCGCATGACACGAATATTCGTATGAATCCGAAACAAATCAAAATTTATTGTTCGTACAGACGCATTGCATAGTACAGCGTACGCATCGATCTTATAAAACGACGCATGCCAATTAGTTTTAGCGCTCGGCAGATTCGAGTGCCGATGCAATGCGAAGAACAAAGTTTGCGTAGCACGTGTTGTCGAATAAGATGACTCACGTTGCTAGATGAATCTGGTGACCTCGTTCGTTCTACTCAATTATACGTACTCGTAAAACCGGCAAGTCTCGTGATTCTACTCAAAGTAACAATCATTGTCCAACTTGTTTGAGATGTAAAAACATGGATACAAAACTCGTGTTATGTCTTGTGAAACACATTTTTGTTCTGAATGTTGGAAATAAGAAACAAGTCGTTTCTCGGATCGGAATGTCGCGGAAAGGGCATCAAGAAATTTATACACATTCGCAAAGATCTTTACGATATAGTCTAGCAGAGATTTCTCTATTTACAGCAACGTCGCGAGGACTCTGATCTTGATTATTAAAATTACACCGATCGAGAAGCAACTCTACATCTTGGATATGTGACACAATGCTCTCGATTGCGAATATTAGACCGATCGAAGAATTGTACTTTGTCGATCGTGTGTACGTGAGAAGAATAGGGCCGTTGCTCTTGGATACAAATGTTGCACCGATCGAAGAGTTCTCGATTCCTGAGGAGACATGCGCGACCGAGACGAGATCGTTGTCCTGGATTTAGAAAATTAGGTCGATCGGGTTGTTATCATAGGTAATGTCATGACCAGCGGAATCGTAGCTCAGGAATACAAGTGCATAATCAAGACAAGGGACGACACCCTATATCCTGAGATGAACATGAATGCTATAGATTATAGTTTCTATTGTAGATTAGAAAGATATCAAACAAAAGAGAACGCAAACTGTTGAATATTCAATTATAGAAAAGCATGCTTGAAACTCGAGTATATCGGAAATTAGGCCCCATCCGACACTACGTAGGCAAAAATTTAACAATTACAACAAAGCGACAATCGTTCTTTTTTAAATCGTTGACAGAAACGAACGGTGGAGATTACGAGCGCGCTCCAACAACACTCTTTTTGTCTCGAATTCGATGAGACTAGCCTGCATCGTTATCTGGTTTTTCCGATAATCGTTTCGACTTTCCTTTCCTGTCTTTGCTCCATTACTTTCTCTCTCTCTCTCTCTCTCTCTCTCTCTCTGCCCGTCTGTCGAACAATCGATAGGGAACGAATACCAAGACGCGCAGTGACACGGGGAATGCGAGTCTATCGTGTCGTCGATGCTCTTCTAAAGCGATCATCTACCAAAGATCTTCGACGGTTTGCTGTAACGAAAAATAATATTTTCTTTTTGTAATTGCACTTCGATCATTGACCTCGATCTTCCACGCGTCACTGCGTAGAGGCATACAACGAATCAAACCCTCCGCTTTGTCGCGTAGTATCGCCTGCTATGACGTTTTAATTGCACGAACCCCGTTGGCTTCCGATTAACGATTATAGAATCGCGAAACCGTTCGTCGCGAAACGGTTACACTTGGGTTTTGCCAGGGAAATCGTGATGGGAATGGAGCTCTAGTTCAATATCTTTCGATTTCCTCCAGATCTATTCGAATCGATCCGCGTAATTCAGTCGGTAAACGAAAAAACTGTTTGGCACAGTCTTTCTGCGAAACGATATAGTTTATTGCTAAAACGCATATATTGCAGCTTACGTAAGAACACTGTGTAATTTCATTATCGTTGTTGCCCATCGAGCACGGTTTGCGTAGTATAATCCATCGTTCTTGACGGTTTTCTTACAAGAATCTTGTACGTATGTTCCCGGTTTTATACAATCAGCCTGATACATTACAGTCGTCTCATCGGCAAAGAGAATCGGAAACGAATTCAAACGCCATAAATCATTAGCAATTTATTTTAAAAAAATTTCAATCGGTATAAACTCAACGTTAGTTCTGCTACGATTCGATTCTAACTCCAATCTGACTTTTGTTCGAATAATGGTTCGTTCGCAGACTAGTACAAAATTTCCATATTTAGGAACTCGGATGAAAACGTTAACGGTTAGTTCCTTCACCTTTATCCGGTATAATACGTTTTATAAACGGAGTCTCGGAGATACAAGGGGTTCGATGATAACGAATCGATCGAACAGAAGTTTCGCTAGAAACAACTTGTCAACTCTACTGAAAAACGATATACAATAAATATTCTCCTAAAACATTAATTTTACTAAGAGTACTGCAACCAATATCCGTAACCACGTAATTTTAGTAATTACAAATAATTCTTACTCCATACGCTATATCAAACTGAGCA
This sequence comes from Augochlora pura, assembly GCF_028453695.1. Lineage (NCBI taxonomy): Eukaryota > Metazoa > Arthropoda > Insecta > Hymenoptera > Halictidae > Augochlora > Augochlora pura. Next base: position 68,334 of record NC_135779.1, read on the forward strand.
AAGCAGAAACATCAACCACTCCGCCTCCCGTCAAGATCCCTAGCAAAGTTCAAATAATATTCGCGCATCGATGAAATACCTTCTACTCGAACATAACGATATAATATAAGAAGTCGGGTCGGGCGTGCTACGCGAAACCGGTAGTTGTCGTTCCGCGATGCCTTCGACTTGCATAAACGTGATCGACGCGTACCATAGAATTGTCCCTTATGTACGCATACAGTTAACTAAATTGGAAGTACGGTCTCGGAGCCTATAAAGCAACGAAATCTCAATCGGTATACAATAGTGCTCCTGAACGGTCGCCGCGTGATGTACACTTATTACACACTGCTTTAACGATACATAATTACTAATTAATATTACTCTGATCGATCTTTTTCACCTTAAAATTACTCGGGTCTGATTCTTTTCTTTTCGCTCACTCGTTAATTCTCGATTAGACCTATCCAGAGAAGGAAAGATAGATAGATAGACAGATAGATAGATAGCTAGATAGATAGAGATAGATAGATAGATAGAGGGAGGGGGGGGGGGGGGGGGTGAGTTTGCGATTCAGGATTTTCATGCAAAATCCTTGAAGCATATTCTACGCTATATCACATCCTATATCTGAGCACGTGTTTCTTAGTTTCTTGCTGTTTGCTGTCGTTAATTATACTGTAAGGAATGCTCAACTATTTTTTTGTTCTCATAGATATTTTTATATATGTATAATACGGTGTGTGTCTTTGTTTAATTGTTAACGGCTACGAACGTAACTAAAAATACGGCGAACATCTTAAGAGGTAGAGAAACAGTGACTCGGTACTCTGGGCGTTACTTAAAAATAATTCGGTCGCATCGAATGTATTCGCTATGTCGACACGCTATGCTTCATCTGCTTGTCGATTCGAGAATTGACCAACTAAACCGGTGTTCGTCTCTTTCCCCAACAGCATGACATTTTTCTTTCTCTGTTCGATTTCTCGAATACCGACCGATATAGAAGATCATCGTGAACATTTTCATCGCGTACGACACAATTTCTCTCTCGACAATCGATACCACGATAGCGTTACAAAGTTTGTTCGGTTCTTTTCTTTTTCTCATTTTCGTTTTTGGTAGACTTTCCAGGATAGATTCACTGGATCCCGGTTCATATAGGGGCTATTGCAATTTAATCTCTCCTCTTTACGCACAGTTACTGGTCATGATTGCGCGTGTCTTCTGTACGGGATGAAAATGGGATCTACATCGGTCCCGTTTTGTCCTTGGATTTATCGTTTGCAAGAGGTTGGATATTAATCTCCAGGAAGTCTGTTCCCCTTTCTCGTCATCAAGCACTACAGTAATATACTCGAAACGTCGCGAAGCAAATTGTCTTACAAATAGAGTTACACCTTCTATTCGTAATCACCTACGAGACGTAATGCAGCACAAGCGCACACAAAACGGACGCACGTGTGTATCGCATTGCTTTTTATTATGCGGAGATGTGTTCAATAATGTCATCTTCGAACGGCATAATTGCTGTTAATTCAATTTTCTCGGACCATGCAAGATACACACATAGATAGAAGGACATGGGGGGGGGGGGGGGGGGGGGGGGGGGAGTGAGAGAGAGAGAGAGAGAGCGCGCAAAGAATGAAAGAAAGGTACAATAGCGGCCACACGGAACAATTTGTTATTCCAAACGTTCTATTATCCGAGGAGGGAAACAGTAAAGACATCGAATTAGTGGTCATATTGAACCCTGAACAGTCTACCAATCTACTTGCGCAACATAACGTGGAGTTATACCAGTCGCATTAATCGCAAATCGTGGTTAGAAGAGCCAAGGGGGTATAAAGATATGCCGGTCATAGAAAAGTATGGACAGCTATGGTCTATTTACTTGATCTTGAATGCATCCATCAGCTCGTTCACGGCGGCATTTGCTGCGGCCTGTGTCGCGGCTTGCGTAATCCTCTGCTGCAGACCACCCCCGCGACTAAACATAACACCACGGACAATTCTCATTTTCACCGCTGATTTTTCGCTTGGTGTCTTGCTTGTTATGCGTACTGTATCCACTCTTTCTCATTTAGAAAACTAGGCGTTCCGTTTCATAGAACATTCTGGCGACACTGCGGTGCACAATATATACGGTTTCGAGGACTGTGGGTCTTGCAACCCTTTCTTAACGCGACTACTGCTTGCAGAGACTTGTTGCCTGCTCGCGACGGTTTGCGAGTGCTGGATTTCTGTTTGAGCAGCTTATTACATATGACAGAGGATATTTAATATAGGCGACAGAGTATTCTAAACATATTAATATAGTGTTCATCTCGATACAATTTATTAGTCGAAGCAGGTATCTGTAATCAACGCAACATTTTCGGTTCCATTGAAATTCAGAGTTTTGTTATTCGGATACGTCATTTGTATTCGAATACTTGTCGTATCAGTAACAAATGCATCGTTCATTTGCCATATTTCGACAAAATAGATCGTTAATGTTACGCCCTGCTATTGTGATATTACGTTTGTTTCTCCATTTACAGAAGAATTATGTATAAAAAGCACGGAACGCGCGATAAATAAACAAATAAATGAATACATTACGATTTAATATAGTACGCTCGTAGGCGTAATAGTATTTCTTGATTGGAGTGTCTTATCAATTTTATGTCATATGTAACTACCTGCTGTAGAGAAATCGAGTTTTGTTCGAATCGATATGATTTTTGGTCGTAAAAGAATTTTGAAAACATTTTTTAAGGGCGAGATATTTAAAATATTTATCAAGAAAACTCATAGAGAAACGTAAACACAGTTATAACCGTGGAAAATTTTTATAAATACATATATAACATTTATAAAGATATAACATTCTAAAAATGTCAATTTCATTGTAATAATTACCAAATACCGATTACTATTTATCGAATGATGTTCGTTAGTTGTTTATTGAAAATTTCAAAGTCGACTTCATAAGCGAAAAGTAAAATAAGTGTAGTAATTACAAGTAGGAATTGAAATTCGTAATGAAACAAATTGTAGAAGATTTTTAAAATGATAGAAAACCTGGATAACCTGAGAAACTTTCAATTCTTTTGCAACTAAAGTAGTTACCTAGAGAAACGACGCTCCTCATTAGAAGCAGTGTGCATGAAAATCCTTGCAAGTAATAATTTGAACGAGAAAATCAAATCCGTTGATTATAGTCGCAAACCGAACATACCGTACATGCTGAACAAGTACCCAGAAAATTTATGGATCAAAAACGGAATGGAGCACCTGGCACGCATTAGTATACTATACGGCAAAAGTCTCAATTTGAAAAAAAAAAAAGAAAAGGAGATGAATAAATTTGATAATGCAGGCACCGACACATCCGTCCGTAATTAATAATTGACAAGATTCGAAATTGATTTCAGAAGAGTTCAAAGAACAAATGAAAATAGAGAAGCGACGGTGACGGAGAAGCTGGCGATTGCAGAGCGTGTTACAAGACCGTCGTGTGTCGTTTAATTATATAATTGTTACAGAACATTTGAACTCTCGAATGTTCGTGAAAACATTTGGAAACGCGTATCGCAAGCGATGGTTTGGCTATTCTTTTTAGCGTACTTTTAATTAAAATGTCATGCTGTTAGTAAGCGAATGAATACTTATCCACCTCTGATAAGAACCCAGGACCATTTTATTTTACAACGTTTTTAGTTGTATATACAAGCGTCATGTACAATTCCGTCCAACTAATTTACAATGAAAGAAATATATTTACTCTACCTATTATATATTATATATGCTCGTTTTCGTAACGAGCGCGGTTCGTAAATATCTAGTTTATTTCTCATAATTTCCTATCGATCGTAGACAATCAGGATTTGTTTTCTTTTAATTAGGGGCGTGCAGAACTGTCCGGTACAAGCTGCCCCGTGGCCATTATCGATACAACAATATCAAAAATTAGTATAACGCGTTGCGAGAATGACCCTTTCAAGATTGTAAATGATTCGAAACGCACGGAAAAGTGATATCGCTGGTCGTTCTTACGAAATAATTGGGCCGTTTGAAGAGAAATCTGATTACGTTGGAAATCGTTGTTTAAAATAGTTTGTCGAATCCCCATTACTTTAAACTAAATCGCCAACTAATCACGCGGCATGCATACCCCTAATTAACAGTGATCGCGTAATCTGTAATATATACAGACAGAAACATATATAGCATTAGGAAATTGTATTTCGGTGTAAAATGTACACTGAGTAGATGTAATCGATATATTTTATATGTATATGTATATTAATTAGTAGGGAATAGGCGAGTTAGTGCGAAGACTTATTGTCGGCGCCTGCAATAAAAAGTGATGTTAGCACCAAAGCCCCGGTCATACAAAGCTATAGAGACAAGCGACTGCAAACTTCCACGTTTGATATCTCTTTCATCTTTCCCTTTACTTTTTTCTTTCTCGCTAGGTTAAAGACCGAAAATGAAAAAGGACCTTCACCATGTTACACAGAGAAACATAGAAAACTGTTTCGGACACAAACTGACAGAACGTTGTGCAAAACTTCTTAAACGTGAGACTTGACATTTTAAAGGTACTTGATAGTATAAAGTGCCTCCAATTTAGCATATCCTTAACTAGTTTCTGCACTACAACCCGACGAGTTCGAAGAGGATCCTGCCATGCAAAACAGTGCGGGGCGTATGCTAATGTGTACCTATCGATATAATAATCTATACAATGCGTACAAAATGGAATATCTGCGAACACGTGTGCTCAGAGTTACTTGAATGGTATCTTGTTCGTTTCAAGAGTCAAAAGATGCCATTTAAACTCTATGAATTTTGTATGACTTGATATAATAAGGTAAACAATTAAATAGCGAGTTATATGAGTTATATGCGAGTTATAAGATATAGTTCTCAACGAGTCATTCGATACGTAATATTTTTATCGATAATTGTCTGTGTTAAAAAGGGTGAATAAAGTCTTTGTAGACAGGCGTTAAAATTGAGAATACAACATACATAATAGTTATTATTAGATTAGCTTTCTGTTAGCGGTCCTTTTCAACTTGTCGGGTTATAAAAACCTGCTAAATAATAATACCGACAAAGGAATTTCTAACTAGCATTGTACTTACGATGGTATTAGTGGCGGCGGTAGGCCAGGAGTTGCACGGGTCGGTGGTGGTCCACCGGGTCCAGGTCGATTGGGAATAGCCGGTGCTGGCCGGCCACCAGCTGGAACTGGCGGGGGTGCTCGAGAACTAGAAAGAGGTGGTGGCTGTGTCACTCCGCGTCTAGGACCACCAGGAGATGGTGGTGATAACCTGTAACAAGTGCAAACGTTAAGTTAGTAAAACTGATCATGCTTACCCAATCCAATAATACATCATCGTACTTCAAATATTCAACCAACGATAGTAAAATAAATACATTTGTATCTTCGAACGCATGAGATTCTACGTAATGTAAGCGCGATGAGATTAATAACGTTCCAACGGTAAAGTATATACAGGAAGTTTTATACGAAATGTTACACTACTTTCAACTTTTGAACAAACTTTGAAATCCCTTTCAAGTATAATATTAGGACAGCGGTACCTGAATCCAAAAATTTGTACTCTCAAAGGCTCGTGTAAACGTTACGATTAAGAAGAAATGTGGAAGACGTTTGCAGCGTGTAAAATATTAAATAATATTTTAATGAACAAGCGAGAGCATGTAAGAATAGAAATGCGCTGAAAACTCGGAAAGGATTCGTTCAGAAATTAAGAAAACATGATGCATCCCGATTAGTGTATGTACAGAAAAAAAAACCAATAACACCTTCTTTTTACGCTTGATAATAATAAAGGAGTGAATACACTTATTAGAAACGTAATAGCTCTTACCCAAGACTGTTTCAACGGTGTTCAAGTGTATGTGGCAAAAGCAGGCAGTACAAGATTGAAATATACCAAATTAGTTAAATGCATAAGCGACAATGAAAATAATAACATAATTGTTACCTTGGATTTTCGCCAGATGCCAACCAGTCATTCTTCACTGGTGGGGGCACTGGCGTGGATACAGTGGCCATCGAAACATCTCCAATGATGCGAAGAGCTTCTTTGCATGCGTGATACATACGCAACATTTCTTCTCGTTTCTGTGCTTCCTCTGGCGATTCTTCCATCATCGAAGCCTGTAATTATACAATGAATTATTTAGCTGCGTCTTAAACAAGAAAATACACGCTTAAATCATTCTAGAACGTCTCGAGAAGAATCGATGCGACTTAACAAATTCGCTACCAGCCTTACATGTAATAAAAATCGAATTCATTTTATGCATATCTTTATGTAACCTTTTGCAATTAGAGGTACTTTCTGACGTGGTAACACTATTTTTCCTTGAAAATCTCGAGTCATGTCTGGTGTGACATCTTTATTACTTTTTCCCAGAACTTTTGAGTCACCTCTGGCATGGTAACATTAGTGCCCTACAGGATACTATTAAAATTCAGATAGACAGAAAAACCAACTAGCATATATCATTCAAAAATAGACCGAGTTTAGAAGGTTATATTATCAAAACAAATACTGGTAGAGATTTTACTATTGAATTTAATGAAAAAAAAAAAAAAATTAGTTGTAGAATAGAGTCAAGTAGAATCTTCGAAAATATTTACCTGATCACCACTTGCATACAAGTGTGCCAACAGCTCCCCGTTAATAAAATCCTTGGCATTATTAATAATCAAATGCATAATTGACTTTGGAACCAAATCACGGGTAGTTTTCGTTACAATTTTCATGTATGAATCTACTAAATTCCTAATGGTCTCCACTTGACGCTCCAATTGAGGATCCATAGATGATTGAGCTTCCGATCCACCCTATAATTGTGAGAATTATAAGTTTCATGTGCTAATAGTAACAACAATAAGAATTAAGATTTACATTATATTTAAACATAAAACACTAAAACCTTGTAGAAAACTATCACTGCTATAATAAAAGTGTTATCGATTTTATGTTTAAATGCAATTGCTGTTAGTACATGGAAAAAAAATATTGTTACAAAAAGACAGACAAATCCTAATAGCGTATCTGTATTTGCAGTTGAAGCAGAGCAGGGTGGAGGTGTACTATACTTGTGTAGGTGTTGTGTATTCTTGCATGTCTTATAACATTCTATAATCGTACCAACCTCGTATCCTTCCTTTAGTTGATTAGAGGCAAAAAACATTCAATAATTGTAAACGCAATATAAGTATTTAATTAAATTCTGAAGGAATTTAAAAACGCTATCTGCACTTGGGTTAAGAGAGAGAAGGATGTTAAAATTAATTAACCTATTATTCTTCAAAGAAGAATTGTTGCATTGTAGAATTAATAATTAGGTGGTAATAAGGCCAAATTTGTTTACCGTTCCAAACTCAAATCAAATTAGTTTTTTCTTAAATACAAATCCTTTACCATACTAATGAAATTATAATGTTCAATAAAAGTGTTAGAAATACTTTTTTCTAGCTTTTAAGATTGTATCACACCACCACACAATTAAAATTTCATATAAAATACATTCTGTTTACATTTTTCGTACTAACTCACCCGCTGCTTATCCTAAAATAAATCAGAACAAATTTTTCTAATAAACATAAACAAAACGTAATCTTAAATCGACTTATAATAATTATCTATGTTTGTTTTAATCGATATCAGAGTATAACTTATTAATAAAAAGAAACTAAAATGGATTTATAAATTTGATATTGTTAAATTGTACCAATATACCGTGCTGTCTCCTGAAATGTGGTACACATGGAACATGTGTACATAAGACGTTAACTTTATTTGTTATTATATAATAGCTCACCTCTCCTTCTCCATTTGTTTGTTCCGTCGATTTTTCGGGATATACACCGGCTCGAAGGAACGATGCTTTCCAGGAGTCAACATCGTCCTGTGTTTCACAGCTCAGTTCAAGTTGTTTGTAATCCTTGTATACATTTCTACCTTCTGGATTGAACAATGCAAACAAATGGCGACGCGACATAAATCCCTGTTCCAGATCACGCAATTTCAAGCCATCCAGAGGTAGCATATACTTCTTTTCACGTTCCTGAAAACGAGAACAATATATGTGAAATACACACTTCGTTATTCGATGCAACATTTTGTTAATAAGAATAATTACTTCTTCGTCTTTGAACCAGGAAATGCTCTCGGATGTTAAGACAAACCAATAATCTCTGGATCCACCTTTCATTATACCAAGATTATGAATGCACATGTAACCCTTGCGAATCACCTGATTGCCTAATGTATGGCGTCCTGATTTAACAGCATTTTCTGATGATTGTTGGGCACTGTAACACAAGGAATAATATATAATGAAATGCCAATTGGAAAAGAACATTTCAATACCCATGTACAAAAAATTCATTATAACAACTTGCCACAAAAATCTGTTAGTTCATCATATAAAAAATATCTAGCAGGGTAAAAACCTAGCAAATTCATTGAACTTATTCAGACGTTCACACAAGTTTCATAAATTGAATCTTTCGCTAGAAATGAACTGGTAAATTATATTAAATAAGTAGTTTCTTTCAAAACATGTGCACTTACAAGAAAAAAATTAAAGAAAAAAAAAAAGAAATGAGACATGACAAAAAAATAACGATATAAATAGGATAAATTACATGGGCAATATATGTCTTCTTTTGTTATCAGTTATAAAAAGAATCTGATACAATTGAAAAAAAAAAATGTAATTTTACCTTTCAAACTGTATTAATTTATATGTGAAAACTATAACATACAGCCACAACAATTCCATGCATATACTCTTTCATACAGCTTTAAATGTCACGCTTGTATATTTCTGGGTATGCACGTCATTTGTAACATGAAAATACACACAATATTATTACTGCTAAATCAACACTGTAGAAATTTTGCAGGTCATAATGCACAAAAAGTTGCATAAGCACATTTTACATTCATCGTGAAAAAACAGTGAGAAATGATGAAACTAAGATTTGATGGTGCTGTATGAAATATACAATTTGGAGCATTTACGAATGATTTAAGCAATGATTGCAATGATTGATTCATTTGATAGAATATTCGTTTAATGCAAATATATACACAAGACTGATGCAATTTAATTTTCAGTAAATCATGGCTGTATTCTACTCTATATAAAACTATAGAAAAATGTGGCCGAAAGAAACTCAACAATTCATATTCAACAATCTATAATGTTTAATTTTTATTCATTTTTACTGAATATACTTCTATTTCTGGTATTGTACATTTTTAAAGCTGTATTTACTTTGTCATATTAAGTTAAATAATACATAAACTGTGATTATAATGTAGAAAAATACAATATTAAAAACATATCACAAAACTTTAAATTTCGACTTAACGTTTAACAAATTAAAAAGTCGCTAAACAGAACATTACATATGTTTTATTGTGCGAAATATAAAAACGAATTGAAAATCCTTATGTTATGAAATATCTTGTTTGTTATAGAAATGATAAAAACTAAATGCTAGGGAAACTTAAATAAAAATAAAAATTAAGCACAAAAGAATAAAGAGCGTGATAATGGAAAAGGAAGAAAAATGTAGTGTAAATCATTGTTTCAATGTACTTTATAATTCTTACCTTGCATTATGGCTACTGGCTGCCGCGCTGCCGATATAATTAAATTATTTCTTTAATTGTGAAGTATAAAGAATTAATGAATGGAAACAAATGTCAGGAGATGTGTATATGCTATGTAATTTAAGGAAAGACATACATAAAATTCGTACGAGACAGAGTTAATAAAGACAGTGTTAATAATGTACAAAACAGCACAAGAATTAATTATATGCAAGAGCTGCAGCTGAATATGCAGATCAATTGCTTGTAGTATGTCTTGCCTTCGACCATACAAGAAGTAGTGTTATAGCAGAAGTTATAATATTATTATTATTATTATTACATTATTTGTTTGAAATGTTCTTAATTACACGGTAATATGAGGAATAAAATTATACAAATATACCTTTAAGATTCATGTACTTTTTCAGAAATGAAAGTCGATGGGAAATATTACCATACAATTAAATGTCGACAAATTGACAAAAATGAAAAAATTTCACCAATAAATTAATTTTTACATTCTATTAATTTTCTTCTTAATTTTGGATTTGTATCAAGTGTTGAGTAAGTAGAAATATGTATATATTGAAATGAGGGAAAATATGAGATACAATTTTATATGATTATGTATATATGACACAAAGTGTCATACAAATATACATGAAATAGACAAAACAGCAGTAAATCCTACTATTTACTAATGATACAAAGAATATATGTACCTGAGCTTTGAAGAGCAAAATGAAATAACAATATTTGCTAATTTGAAGCTTGCTATGTGAACTGACGTTAGCAAAGCATGCACATTTGTGATATACCGTATAGACCTGATCATGGACTCTACATTATTATTTCTAATATTGAGTTTCATTGTACTTTCAATTGATCGATTTTTTTCAGGAAAATACGGTATACAAATGTATTATAATATGTATACATATTTGATATACAGGGTGTCCCAAAATTAATAATACAACCGAGGAGGAGATGATTCTACGTGCAAACACAAATCGAAATCGCAGAATAAAATATGTTCGTACGAAGCTTCGTTTCAGAGAAAATCAAAATTTCATCGAACATGCTTGCTTTAAATTAGATTATCCAATATGTCTATATGTTACTCGTTATTTCTACTTGTAATAAGTACTTATAACGTCATGGTGTTTAACAATGATTGAACGAATTCTCTAATGTTAATTTATGCTATGCGAATTGTATTATTATAAAATACTATACTCTTTTTTGGTAAACGATAAAGTGTTGAAAATCACAAGCGCACTAGTTAGCTCACCACTGATTTAGCCATCGACGTTATAAGGATAATGCTACACCACATAAATTATCTAGCGATATTGGTTCTCTTGTTTGACATATTTCTTATGGCTTCAATTATGGTTTAAGAACTTATATCATCACTCGATAAAAGAGACGAAGATTTCATAGAATGAAGTAGATGTCAGCCATTAGACAAAACATCCCGTTAATTGTATCAAACGCACACCAAAAGAGATAGGCAATTTTTTTTATTGTTATCATGTAATAAATTGCAACTACACAGGGTGTCTAGAAAAACTGTATTAAATGCTAGATGAAAGCATACAGTTCACAAAACCCGTGAGCAGTTAAAGCGTGGAGAGTATAGTCGTCTAAATGTTATTGCAGATATAAGTAATCAGTGTTGGATAGACAAGTTAAATCGAATTCAAGTACACGCAGATTAAATGAATTTTTTAATTCAAATTTTTCAATTCCCTCTAAAACTGAACTCCATACAGATGTAAACTTCATTCTACCTTTTATTTCGAGTGATTTTGCGTGTAGAATCACCTCCTCCTCGTTCATACTACTAATTGTGGGACACCCTGTATAGCCAAATATGTATTAACATAAATAACGAAATTGGCGTAAACAAAAATGGAACAAGCAGACTAATGTAACTAACTGTATATATGCGACCTGCCCGTCTTCGTATCTTTGTACTTTCATTATTTTTAAGATACCTGAATGAAACTTTCACAATAAAATCATAATATTAATAGTATAAGTGTCTGTTTTAGTAAAGCATATTGTCATTATGTGAACTATACTATGTGTTGAATTTACATTAGTCATGCAATATAGAATTCATTACTGCAAATGGAAGAACCTTTTAAAAAAAAAAAAATAAATAAATAAATATCTTAAGCCAATAGAGATGCAAATTAATATCCATACAAAAATTTTTGATGTGAATAAATGCTACATCTTTAATGGCAAAAAAAGTCTTTAGGTAATCTATTTCCAATAAATTCCTCTGTATTAATATTATGTACCTTTTATATTCCAAATTACGATTCCATAGAAACAGAAGTCACTCATATTCGTATGACATTTTATTCTCATATGTTGATGCAATATTGCTATTTTTAGTGTTTTATTAAGTGGTTTCACATTTTTCAAGAGAAAAGACTACAAAAATTAATGTATACAAGTACATTGAAAACTATAGCTGCAGTCATGAATGTAATAAGAACAACATATAGCGCTAGATGTGCGGTTTATAAAAATAAAAATTGTTGATCATATTATTTACTTTTTTGTCTTTGCTGAATTACTACGAGAATATATATATATATATAGTATATATATATATTTTTGTAATTATTGGAATAACTTACTTGGCGAAGCCAATAAAATCTTCGTGATTTGTGTTCATGTACGCAAGTTCACAGTCCACCAGAAGCACCAACTGCTCCTTGCACATCTGCTCACGTTGCCTAATATGAGTGGTAATGATACGTTCTGTTTCTTCCCTCAATCTAGGATAACGTGACATCTGCCGTCCAAAACAAAGATTGCCTTTAATAAATTGTAATTACAATTTCATATATATATATATATATAACAGAGAAAAGATTCACCTACCCTATCTGTACAAATGCGTACAACATTACTAAGTTCTTGTACAACTAAGTCCACACATTTTAGACTAGGTTCTTTGAGTCTATTGATTTGTTTCTTGACTATTGCCTCAAAGGCCATATCAGGAGTGAACAATCCCACTCTGATACCTATGACATTACACAGCCATTTTGTAAATATTTTTAAACACAGTAAAATCTTGGCATGCTAACATATATGCATGCAAGTTTCTCATAATGAAATGAAAAATGTGTAATGATGATTTACCATGAATGTTCCTAATGGCAAATGCAATTTCTCGTCTCAATTCTTTTTCGTCAAATTCCATTTTAACAATTTCAAATGGAAAACGTTCGTGGAATAATCTATTAATCTTAGCACCACCGCTAAGTTCCATTGTATTGATTTGCGCAGATCCGGAGCCTTCGATAGTCCTCTCGAAATCTGACTGAAGCTGCTGTATCATCCTTAAAAATGTTTTTCTTTCAATCAATGCATAGAAGAGTACTAAACATTAACATTAATTGTATGGGTAGAGAGTCACAACATTTAATGCTGCAATAGATAATTTATAATGTTTCATTACAGTGTTAAAATTCTTTTTGTTAGTTAAAACAAAGTAGTTATCGTTCACACTTTGGTTATATAAGTGATGTTAAAATGAATTAAAATTTGCATGCAAGTTATGCAAACTTTATTAAAAACAAAAGAAGACTATAATACCTACATATACGATTGTATAGATCTGAAAAAATAAGAAAATGCTCTAAATGTCAAGACCCTCCACCCATAATATGCATCAAAAGAAAACTATGGAAGAGAAGTTTAGTTTATAAAATGTAATATTTGTGAACATACGTTACAAGGTGCTAGACACTTTATATAAACTTAGTTACACAATTATCTATTATTATACACTGAAACTATCATTGTACACATTCAGTAGTAAAATCGAAAATTGTATAAGATAATCAAAATTACTACATTGGAAATATACTTACTGCAACATAGCCTTTGTCTTTATGGCAGGATCATCGGGTCTAAAATGTTTATACTGTTCTACATCCTTTTCCAATGCAAGTAACTGTTTTTGTAATCTGTCTCTTAACGCTGGCAAAGTGTCCCTGATATGATTTGTCAACTGTTGATTCAAAACTCGCTGTAAGTATGGTGTTCCTAATCTATCTGCCAAGTGCCGATAAGACGGATGGCTAGTAAAGAAAAAGATAATACATACGCATCTTGCTGAAATATTTCAGTTTCTATGATAGTATGTAATAATTAATTATCTATACCTCAGGAAAAACTTCCTTTCTGCTGCCAAAGCATTCTTTATGTCTTTTCTACCCTCTATATCTTTCTGACTTCTATTGACAACACCTATGTAACCACGTCTAAGGGGAAGTAATTTATTTTCTAAAATATCCCTTGCATCGGTGCCATCATCCATGAGATCCAGTTTTGTAATAACACCAATTGTACGTACACCTTAAAAAGATTATAGCATAAAAATATTTTTCCCTGCATAATACGAAATATTAAATATAAATTAAATTTTACCTTCGGGATCTACTTCTTTAGCAAGTTTAAGAGCATCACTATTTGCCAAATCAGTGTTTGCTGGAGTTACCGCTAATATGAGGCAATTTTCTCTTTTGATAAATTGAAAAATCATAGCTTTAATTTGAGCTTCAATATCTACCGGTTGATCCCCGATTGGTACTTTTGTCAGACCAGGTAAATCGATTAGTGTCAAGTTGAGAACTAGTAATCAAACATTTAATAATTTAATATGTTTATAAAATTTAATATAAATCATAATGAAAATATAAATTTACCATTTGGCGAATACACTCTTAAATTAATGGGTATGTTGGATATACCCTTGTTACTGCCTGTCACCCTATCAGTTTCATTTTCAATTTCCTTCCGTACCTCATCAAAATCCACAAATTTTTTACCCTTACAGTGTAGAAATTCAGCAAATTCTATAGTAGGAAAATGGCATAGAATTAGTGTTCTTCGAATATATTACTATAAAATCTAAGATTGATGTTTGTAATGAAATTAATAATGCATTCAACTTTCTGCTTATCAAAAGTTCATTGTCACAGGAAATGTGATGATAACAGTACAAAGATACTGTCATCAAACTTGCACGATAACTACAAAAGAATCTTTCATTGTATACATAATTTATAATATATGCGCATGGAAGGAACATTTTATTCAATGAAAGTTTATTATATGTTCAATGAAAGAGAAACGAAGGATATTTGTGTTAACCAAGTTAATCTAATCTTTGACTGAACAGAATTTTGTTTACATTTATGATAACTGCTAAATATTTTTCGAATACAAAATATTCTAACTCTGTATTATGGAAGATTGATAATCAATTTATCTATGACTCACCGGTTGTACTGTTAATCAATTGCAAGATAAGCGGTCTTCTGGTTACAATGCCAGATCCTCTGGGTAAGAAATCTCTGAAAAGAATATGGTTACAAATTTTATCATTATGATAATTTCACAGTGTTCGTTTTATACAATAATATGTATTCTACGAATTATATTGAGAAAAGTACCAACAAAGAAATAGAAATTTTTTATTAATAAAATAGTTTGTAAAGCAACAAAATTATATGAAACACTTAGGCACTCGTGGTATATATCTACCATCAAAGGATAGAGAAGAATACTTTTTCTTATCTCAAGTATTATGTTTTATAATGGGCGAAAATGTATTATAGACTTCTTAAAAATTTTGCTAATTTGTATACGAAAAATGATGAGCAATTCGATTAGATGTTTAGGAGGTTGAGAACAGAAAAACATGGTAATAAAAGATGAGAAGAAACAAACTATGATGTAAACGACTGAATGAATAGTTCAGTTTATTAAAAGTCTGAACGAACTGAATAATTTGGTGAAAGGTCAAATATCATGGACAATGAGGAAGAGAAACGCTTTGACAGGTCGCTGTGTAGGTTGCCTCGCATCACAAAGATATAGTTGATTTTGATGTCACGATCGATAAAGATTAAAATAGTTAACCTAAAGGGGCATAGAACAGGGGGGATAGAAAAATTCAAATAACTGATGACGGATATTAAAATTATAACGTGGCGTAGTTCGCCACGCCTTCGTCAAACGTCTGAATATTCTTCTGATTAGGATGAGCAATTCATCGATGATGTTGTATGGAAAAATCTGGTGAAACGATTGGGAAACGAGATACTTACTTTCCGACAAAGTTCTCGAGAACGGAACTTTTTCCAGCACTTTGACCACCTACCACTGCGATTTGTGGTAGATCAAGTTGCATATGCACCCCAAGTTGTGTGAATGCATCTTGCAGCTTGTTCACAATTGGGATCAACTGTTCCATACCCGTGTTTCCTGCCATTTTGTCGAGGCTGTGTGCTCACTGACCCAAGAACACGATCGTTTTCAGTTTTACGGCTGTGTCCTGTGGGCGACACCGAGCTGCCACCACTTCCACGCACAACCGTCGAGGGTAGCTGCCAGAAGTTATCCTATTCGTATTCGTGTAAAATGCGCACTACCAAAATGGCCGATTTCGCGAAGGCACTATCGGTCTACATTGAATTTCACCGCATTTTTACCGAAAACTGCGATTCTGCACAGATCACGAATGAAAGATGTCAGCCACTGTTCTACTGCAAGAAACTTGTCACCACAAACCTCCGCACACCGCTGCGTCCACATAAATGAGATCCAGCGTACGGACCAACGCACGTAACGTTTCAATCGATAATCGAAGCGTGCGCACAAGCGCCTTTGTTGTGACCCACTTTTCGCCGCGAGATAAAATCCATATCGTTCTCCTGCTGCTGACCTTTTTCCCACTTCCTACCGTAATTTGCTATCGAAAGAAGCTGGAACTACACCTTTTGTCTATTCTTGACCTTATCGCGATTAACAGTTGCCTTCTCCGTCAATGTTCCCCATCGATTTTGAACGTTACGCGGCAAATACTTTTACTGGCGCCGAACGTTTGTAATCATTGAGAAAGTAGGCGGTGACCAATGAGAATAGTACAATGGTACTTTTTCTTACTACATTTGCAAAAACGATTGTTTCATTGGCTGATATATAACATGAGCATTTGAAGTATAATGCATTGTGGTTTTATGCTTGTAATCTTTTCTTATAGACTGGAACGTTTGCATTCCTTTCAGAGGTGTAAGCTAAATTAGGTGAAACTATCTGATTGGAAAAGATGACTATTGCAATTGGTGAAACAGCTTTCTCAAAGTACCTTTTTGCAAGACATCAAGGTTATCTATATTTTTTCTGTCAAATGTAACCAATCTTCTTGGAATAACATTAGAGAGCGTGTTACATACAAGATTGGAGATTGCGCATGCATAACCTTCAAGTGACTTTGATTATCAAAAAATAATATTTTTATTCATTTTAACGCATCTTCTAAATTAAGCATACATGTGGCTACACAATTAAAACGGGTTGTATTCCATGTAAGAGCAGTGTAATTTGGTTCGTGGTATTATAACAAATGCTTCGAGTTCTTGCCCTGGATTCCTGAACATTTTGGACGTCGGATACCAAAGGAATGCTAGTGTTTATTCTTCTTAGAGCCTATTTCTGTTGTGGCGTCGATTACTACCTTATCGTTTCTGAATATCTTCAGAAACGAAGAATAATTTTCAGCACTTGAAGTACAAATAGGAAAGACGAAATGATGAGAGGTGTTCCATTGATCGTATTACGTACCCTTTTAAATCAAATAATTGCATGCAAGTTAATTTATCTTACCCCTAAAAACAATGTGCATATAGTTATTTTAGTTGTAAAAGTCAAAAGGACCATCCTATACATTGTTACGGTCTGGATAGTTTGATGTAGGGAATTCGGTGTGGTTCGGCTGCCCGTGGAGCGTTGAACCATTCTACTCGTGAAAGGTTGTAGAGAGATGTACAAACTCTGAATACTTTAAGCAAAAGGTATTTTATTTATAGAGCTCTAAGATGTACTTTCTTTGATGGTCGAATTAAATCTGCTGTTTTTCGAGGAGTTCTGCATTTTCTTCCAGCTTCTTTTTCTTCCCTCCTTCTTAGCCAATAGGAAAATTAGTTGGGCGCTGATTCGTCGGGCGGCTCGTCCTCCGGTTGCAGATCGAAGGCGGTTGGTGGTTCGACGGTGCGGATGCGGGTGGGTGTGCGCGGGAATCGAGCGCGCAGGGGTAAAAAGCCCGCCGAGACGAACGGAGTGGGGGTATGCCGCGCGCGAAGATTTCGGCTCGAGGACAGAGAGAGAGAGAGAGAGAGAGTTCCGAGAAGTCCCTATCTAACGATTTACGATGTCCTGCATTTTAGAAATCCGGATTTGTTATTATGACTATTCTAGAGGCGACGTGACATTGTCTATATTCCTCGATTAGTCTTGCTAAAGAAAGAAAAGGCTTGACGATGAATTTCGTGGGAACTCTCTCATTATCTCCTTACATATTCTCAGTTATTCCTCTCGGGCGATACAGTATCTCTATATAAATATATGGTATAAATCTGTATTTACATTCGAACTTCCCTCCTGTCGCCATTAATTGAAAGCGTATAGTTTAATAGCGCGGTCGTAATATAAACTAGTGACTATGTTCACGTCGCTCATGAAACGTGATAACGTAACAACATATATGTATGCATGTACAATTTGGGATTGTACATTTCCCTAGGCAGCTTACTTCTACTTATTGAGCTTTTATTTCAACAGATTATCATTTTACAATAATTGAAGTATTTCTTACTCGTCGTGGACATTTTAACATTAAATAACATATTATTTTCAACACATAACATTGTTATGAGAACTCTTTCTCATTATGTACTTCAGTTTAAAGAATAGAACGCAAAATTACAGGTTTCATTAGAAACTTACTTTAATCAAACTTTCAATATTCAATATGATAACACGTGTTATTATATTTCGTAAACATTTCAATTAGAATATTAAAAGCTTAAATACGCATTCGATCTCAATGGTTGTAATTGATCTGCAAATACCTTTGAATATTTTTCTACTTGCATATACAATGTGTTTACCGACAATAAAATATAAATTACGAGGTGTTAAACAATATCATTGGCCAATATATTGCTTTCACGAAAACGTAATATTTTATTCTAAGATTAAATAATAATAATAATACCGATACATATATAAGATTCAAAAAATTTTCTTATAAACATTTTTGATTTTCACATGCGCTTTCATTTCATTTGTACTATAAAAAAGTTCTACCCAATAGGATAAAAGGATTAAAGAAAATTGAAGTTGGTCAATTTTAATCTTATGTTGCCGTGGGTTGTGGTTGCGTCTTACACGATGGAAAAGATAATTTTCCTTGATTCTACGATAACTAAAGCTCATCAAATCTTGTGCTTAAGATGAATTGAGATGATTCGTAATTGAGGGATTGATTCCAACTGATTCAGTGAAATAGTTCTTAAAAATACAAATCAACTATAAATTCTGTATACATATATATGTAGCGAGTGAGGGCGCGATCAGTATTTTCCTACAATACGATTCCAAAATGTCAGACATCGATAAATGGATAGAAATTGCAAAAGAGTGCAAATACCTTCCGGAAAATGATCTTAAGGTAAATAATATGTGCAAAGTATTATTTCCTGATATATCGATTATAATATATTTATACGACAAGTTGGATAAGATATTAAATGCAAGCGCATAGGTTACTTATACTCACTGTATTTCTTTTCGATAATTGGATTAATTTTGTTTAGAAACTTTGTGACATAGTATGTGACTTATTAGTAGAAGAATCTAATATTCAACCAGTGTCCACTCCGGTTACCGTATGCGGAGATATTCATGGCCAGGTGAGATTCATAGCTTCGTTCTAACCTCAACGTGACATCGATATTTGTAGTAGATAATGATAAGTATTTCGATAGTAATGCTATGAATTTTTTTTCTATATACCGATTAAATTGTCGTTTGTCTCTTTTTAGTTTTATGATTTAGAAGAATTATTTCGAAATGGAGGTGCTGTGCCTGATACAAATTATATATTCATGGGAGATTTTGTAGATAGAGGGTATTATAGTTTAGAAACATTTACCCGCCTACTCACACTTAAAGCTAAATGGTCTGATAGAATAACATTGCTTCGAGGAAATCACGAATCCAGGCAAATTACTCATGTTTATGGTTTTTATGGTCAGTATATATATTATTATAAAAAAATGTAATATAAATTATAAAATATAATTTATTGTTTGAAATATGATATACATAATGATATGTATTTATATATTACGCACAGACGAGTGTCAGAACAAATATGGCAATGCTAATGCTTGGAAACACTGCTGTAGGGTTTTCGACTTGCTCACAGTTGCTGCCGTTAGTACTAACAGATATTTCAATGACCGTTACATTTATATTTAGTTTCATGTTTCACAATTATGTATGTTTTTTTTTCTAGTTAATTGATGAACAAGTACTATGTGTACATGGTGGATTATCTCCGCTTATTACAACATTAGATCAAATTAGAACGATTGAGAGGAATCAAGAGATTCCGCATAAAGGTACGCGTATCATTTCAGTGTTGTACTGCACAGATTAGATTTATCGGTAATAAACTATTTTACATCGGATTTCATTCGTAGGTGCTTTTTGTGATTTGGTTTGGTCCGACCCAGAAGATGTAGAAACGTGGACCATTAGTCCACGTGGAGCTGGTTGGTTATTTGGCAGTAAAGTAACATACAAATTTATGGAAATCAACGACCTTAGACTCATTTGTAGAGCTCATCAATTGGTTCACGAAGGTACATACATGTTTTTGTATGTAGACTCGGCTTAACATAATTAAAATATGCTGAAATAGGGCATTATTAATTTTATTTTTTAAATTTATTTACAGGATTTAGATATATGTTTAACGATAAACTTGTAACAGTATGGTCAGCTCCAAATTATTGTTATCGTTGTGGTAACATAGCTAGTATTTTACAGTTTACAAGTGTTGATTCAAGAAACCCAGTGCTATTCGAAGCAGTGCCTGATTCTGAAAGAGTAATTCCACCAATAATCCCTACACCATATTTTTTGTGATCTCACTCTGTGGTCTATTCGCTTGGATGCAGAGAGGTGGTATCTGTGTTTAGACTTTATGGGATTACATGACTGTTTCTTCACGTTGATGGACACAGGCTGGTACCATGACAGAGCACAAAATTTTCCAAATACAAAAAGAACATCACAAGACGATGGATTATCCAGAATTCCATGCGAAACCAAAATGTTTCTTTATGTTTTTCATAAGGGAATCGCTTAAAAATCAGAACTAACATGCGATTGTCCGTTCAGGGAAAATGTGTATTAAAGAAATTTTTTAAGGAAATATATATCGATTTTTATATGTTGGAATGTTAACTTTTTTATACATAGCGCGCCTGCCATTGCATCAGCCTGATTTCTCTAGTTTGTAAAGTATTTTGCATTGAAACAAATGTGAACATTCTGTGGTCTAGACGCTTTTGCTGTCTACTATGTACATTCTGTAGAGCATTCGCATCTCAGAGCAACATTGTGAATGCATCGTGCTAAGAAGCTCTGAGTTTTTAAACAAGTTACGAACGTGAACAACAAGTGATTCATTAGAGTACGAACGAATAAATGAAAAAAAACCATTTAAACATTCCGGCAAAAGAAAAGTCTCTGAGTATAGTGAATGCTTAATTGATATTACGATCGTTGTGCGTAGAATTCAGGTTTATTAAAGCGTGAGCATATATACTACTGTTAAGGTCTTCCTGAGTATGTAATTAATCTGTTCTGATTTAGATACTGTGTGTACTGCGTGCAATTCTTTTTATTCTAGACGAGCAAATCAGTGTTTTTAGCAGCATAAATTCGGCAATTCTGCCGAGGTACAAATAGTGTGTAGCAGTAGCCAAAGTTTTCCTGCCTAGGTAAGGAAATTCAGTAGAACAATTGTATTATATACTAGAACTTGTTATTATTTCTATGCATATGACAATTTTTATCTTATATTTCGTGTGATTTTATTATGAGCTCAACGTGAACATCATGCAAAAAAAAACCTTTAATAGTATTGAAACAAATTTTTCTTTCAGAGTATCGGCCTTTTCAGCCATGTTTAATTAATATGCGAACTAAGCAATAATTTGGTTATTATTATTATTATTACTACTATTATTATTATATTATTATTAGTATCATTATCATTATTAATATTATCATTATTATAATTAATATTATTATTATTCTCGGAATCTTTGTACAGTTTCCACATTATATGCCAAATCGCTGTCGTACTGAATAATTGTAATATCTAGATTGTCATAAGTTGATTAATGTAGGGAGCAATTTTTAAGAACCGAAAACTTTAGCAATGTGCCTCTAAATTAATAAGCGTTTGTGTAATATAATGATACGATATTGATACATAATTAACGGGAGTGCACTGGACATTACGTACCATAAGCCTGAATTCTGACCATCGATTTGTTAGCTCATGATATTCCTAATCGATCACAGACCCGACAGATACGACATTGGCATTGGCATTGGCATTGGCATTGACTGTCGAAGTTAAAAAAAACTACTCTATTTTGAATTTTGTGATATAGTTCGAGCGAGGCATGTGAAAATTTGCGTCGACGTTTGTAACGATTTTCCATGTCGAGATCGTTTTGAGGATGTTTTGAAGACTTGTTATTTCAAGAAGTATAGTCAACTTTTGAACAGTGCCTTCAGAACTATAACACGACGGTCTATTAGAAGTAAATACTTTCTACCGACGGATAATCATAGACGAGCTAGGGGGACGGATCATATAAATAACAGAGAGCTTAACAATGGGCGTGTGTAAAGAACATTCTTCAAACTTTTTTACAATTCTTGGGACTATAATCATCGATAATCCCCTTTATATTATATTTCGACTTTATTAATCATGTAAGATATTTCGGCGTCCAATTCGATTGCTTTACATATGAATACTTTTTACATTTTTCGATAAAGAACAAACAATAAAAAAATAAACGGAGAGGACGGGGTAGAGAAAGAGAGCGAGGAAAAACAAGAGAAGAGAGAGAGAGAGAGAGAGAGAGAGAGAGAGAGAGCGCAGAGTGGACGAAGAAGACGAAGATGAAGAAATACAATTTATATATATCCAGATTGTTACGATATGCAATTACACGATTTTACATTAATCACTGCTTTTATATTTACATTACTGATATTGTATTAGATAGATCATTACGCAACGCAAGACACGGAGTTTACGTTACAAACTCGACTCGTCGGTTTTGCAGCCTCTTGTACCGTGAAACGGAGGTGATGCATGAGAATGCCTGCGTAGTACGGACATCCTAGGCAACCTAAAAGTATTAGCTTCTGTGTCTACATGGGTATTCGCGGAAATCACCTTTTAAATGCCTCTGTCTGTGATCGCTTTAATCTTATCGAAGTGTCCAAGCGCTTGCGACCATTTCCTAGATCACGGTAGGATCCAGGAGCAGGAAGATTATAAAGATAATGACATTAAACGACGAGACTAATTTATCTAAATGTTCTGTGCAGGAGCTTGAACACTGCGCATAATCCTTAAAGATCTCACAGGTAGACAACATTTTAAACGAACATGTACCTTGAAAGTATAGACTTTGTTATGTTGTAATGTAACGAGACGTCTGTAATAAAAGTGCGCAAAAAATTGCAAATGACATCCATCAATAAAAACTTGAATTCCCGGCGCTGTTCATTGTGATAAATAAATAGAGTACAATACACGCGTGTACCACGTGGTGTACAATATGCATACAATATACGAAAGAAACACTGATAAAGAAAATAGACCAAGCGTTCATTGTAGGGTATGGGCATGGAATAATAAAGATTTCATATAGATCTGCTTTCATCTTTAATTAGTTTATTTACTCGTAATAATATTATTTTCATCGTATATATATATATATATATATATATATATATATATGTATATATATAATAATTCTATTTACTCCTTACTATTTATATATAATAATATAGTATATTTATGTTCACTATGTATAATATATTATCTACATTTATAATCCCTATGAAAGGCATCTCCAAACAGACTTCAGATTTACTTTTTTTTTAAAATATTTTATTTATTCATAAAAATACAGGGGGTTTACGCGCCACCTGTGAAATCTAGCCTGTTTTGCCCGGAACCGACAGCCTCCCAATTATTGGTCGGATTAATAACAATATATACCATACGATCCTTAATCCTTGCAATAACAACGAATTTATTGTTCCTCGGTATCGCCGTTCTATGTACACGTAACTCACATAAAAGTAAGCGCAAAAATTTTACGCTCTCTGTTCAAGGTTTGTAGCGCGCCCCTTCTCCACTTCTCGTTGTAACGCGTAATTTACATTGCTAACATTCGCTCGCCACTGGGTAAAACGATTAAAAACGAAAAAAAAGAGAGAGTGTAAGAGAGAGAGAGAGAGAGAGAGAGAGAGAGAGAGAGAGAGAGAGAGAGAGAGAAAGAGAGAGAGATAGGGAGAGAGAAAACCAAAAGACAAAAAAGACGGTCAAACAATTTCGAGAGCTTCGATATAAAGAACGAAATGCAAATGAAAAATGCAACGGACAAGCTCGATGGACACTCGTGATAACGATGGGAAAATAAATTAAGAACTAGAATGTGTACATTTTTTCTTTTATATGTATAATATATATACATATATGTATTCTCTTCTCCACCGACTAGAGTGTATGGTTTCAAGACACGCGTTCAGAAATTAAATTCGGCAGTGTGTTCAATAGGGTAGTCCGATCGCTTATTTCAAATCAAAAAAGTACTGTACATATAATAAGACAAATTTTTCTGTGTATTGAATCAAAGTCGAAGTTACGTAATTAAAAAGACTTTCCCCGTCGAATTCACGAGCACGTTAGAATCTAAGTACAGTACGGTTCTTCGGGAATATCAAATGTGAAGATTACAAAATATAGAAAACGCAACGAAATGCATAAAGAACGAGTTCCCAGTGGAATAACAATGGTTCTCCGGTAAGCGAAAAGTGCCCGTTAGAATCAATTTCAGGCACGATCGCGAGCCATCACTCGGCTCAATCACCAACGAGAATGACAAAGTATGAAATTTCGCGAGCGCGCGCAAGAAAATCAAATTGTTTGGTGGCATAAGTGCAGCATCCGGTTCCCGGCAGAGCGGCGATTCACACGGCGCCCAAATCTCAGTTACAAAAGGAATAGTCGAAGGTAAACAAGACGATAAAAATGTATTTCCTAAACGTAGGTAGAAATTGGTAACTTTGACTCACTCATTGAAAAAGTATTGTTTTTCTTATTTTTTCTTTTTTTCTTTGCCAATCCGGCATTCGTGATTTCATTCAGCCCATCGTTTCTGGGTTAACATTTGCATTTCGCGCTTTTTTCGTTGCACTGTGACAAGCGACGCACTCCAGTGCTGATTGGTTCGTTGGAAACGGTGCGCGTTCGAAATTTCCGCGGAGGGCTCGCACTCTCCGTTGACGGATAATTTGCAAGGCAAAGTCTCGAATGCACATATTCGACGAATTATGTAGCGTTGGACAGATACAGAAGATACATCGATACGTTTTACGCAATTTTGTTTCTGTCAAAATTCACTCGGAGTGGATAATGTTGCCCACTGAAAATTCGTTTACTTTGCGTTAGAACACTCGCGAATTATAAGAAATGTTTATAAAAGAAGTTTTCGGACAAAAGTCGTTCTCGTCGTAAAGAACTATCGTATCGAACGAAAACTTTTTTCTAAATTGTACCCTGTTGAAATAAATTTTTGCAACAGGAAAAAAAATGCGTACCGCTTATCTGTATATCTTCCGAATTTGATCAGTTTTACAACGTCCCGAACTTACGAATCGACTTTCCTTGCAAGGAAACTTGAGAACAATCTATAAACACCATTTAACTCGCAGCGTTCGAACGCCGTAACAGTGATTCGCCGATCGGATATTTGCGAACGCGGATCGAATACGTTCGCTAAAACAGCAACTTTGGCGAATCGTTCCTTTAAGGAGGTTGGAAAGTGAAAATATAATTAATAAATTGTTTCGCTGAGTGTGTGAACGCGTCGACAACACTGTAGTGCCACTCGCCACTGTACAAGAGCAGGTATAACACGGAATTATACAAAGAGACAGGACTAGTACTTTCAACATAGTTATTATTAAACCTTTCGTACAATATGTACAAAGTAAAACCCACAAACGAGAGGCATGTTTCTTATTTTTTTAAATTTCTTATCTTTTCTTTCATTTTTTTACTTTTGCTCAAATAGACTCTCACTCGCACTTAAATATTAAAGGTTGGGCATGATAATACTCGCGGTAGTATAATGCCCTAAGTCTTGCTGATCCAACGCGTAGCTCTCCCGTAAGCAGCTACTGTACTCCCAGACATCGATGCACAGTTTCATTTTTTGTTTTTATACAATATACATATTTAT